>NC_041334.1:39406965-39454465 GCF_004354835.1 Perca flavescens
GGCCCTGTTAGATACGGTTAGGCACTGCTAAGCCCTGTTAGGCCCTGTTAGATACTGTTAGGCACTGCTAGGCCCTGTTAGATACGGTTAGGCACTGCTAGGCCCTGTTAGATACGGTTAGGCACTGCTAGGCCCTGTTAGGCCCTGTTAGATACTGTTAGGCACTGCTAGGCCCTGTTAGATACGGTTAGGCACTGCTAGGCCC
This sequence comes from Perca flavescens, assembly GCF_004354835.1. Lineage (NCBI taxonomy): Eukaryota > Metazoa > Chordata > Actinopteri > Perciformes > Percidae > Perca > Perca flavescens. The sequence goes on from NC_041334.1 coordinate 39,407,171, forward strand.
TGTTAGATACTGTTAGGCATGCTAGGCCCTGTTAGGCATTAGGCTAGGCCCTGTTAGATACGGTTAGGCATTGCTAGGCCCTGCTAGGCCCTGTTAGGCACTGCTAGGCACTGTTACGTACTGTTAGGCACTGCTAGATACGGTTAGGCACTGCTAAGCCCTGTTAGGCCCTGTTAGATACGGTTAGGCATTGCTAGGCCCTGTTAGATACGGTTAGGCATTGCTAGGCCCTGTTAGATACGGTTAGGCATTGCTAGGCCCTGTTAGGCACTGCTAGGCACTGTTACGTACTGTTAGGTACTGCTAGGCCCTGTTAGGTACTGCTAGGCCCTGTTAGGCACGGTTAGGTACTGTTAGGTACTGTTAGGCACTGTTAGGCCCTGTTAGGCCCTGTTACGTACTGTTAGGCCCTGTTAGGCACGGTTAGGTACGGTTATGTACTGTTAGGCACTGTTAGGCACTGCAAGGCCCTGTTACGTACTGTTAGGTACTGCTAGGCCCTGTTAGGTACTGTTAGGCCCTGTTAGGCACGGTTAGGTACTGTTAGGCACTGTTAGGCACTGCTAGGCCCCGTTAGGCCCTGTTAGGCACCGCTAGGTGTCTCAGCATAGCCATCTAGCGGTAGGGGCTTTAAACACAACAAAGGTGAAACACTGTCTTACATGAATATTTTTGAACAAAAAAAAAAAAATATCGATACAGTATTGCAAAATAAAATATCGCAAAAGTGTATTGATTTTTTCTTACACCCCTACTTAGAACTATATTCTATCATCACAAAGTCACCCATTCACCGTTTATGTAGAAACTGAGTTTACGTGGTTCTCATCAGATTCAGATTGTTTTTTCTCTGATTTCTTTTCTAGATTATTTTTGGCCATTTTTGGCTTTTATTGGATAGGACAGCTGAAGACAGGAAAGGGCAGAGAGAGGGGGAATGACCTGCACATTTGGACTGGAACTTGGGCGGCTGCAGTAAGGACTGAGACTTAGTACACAGGCATGCTAAACTAGGTGAGCTACCGGCCCTTCTCTCGGATTACTAGTGTTAGTTCACAGACCCAACTGCTCCAGGATTCTGACAACAGAAAGAAATGATTGATAAGTAGGTTATACCTGAAGCTTAGTGGAGCTCTTACCATCAAAGTTGGCCAGTTTGTGGATTGAAGAACTTACGGTCTCCTTCAGCTGTTTCACCGCTGCAGGGAGAAAAAAAAGAGAAAACCAGGAGAATCGGTGAATAAAACCAGCTTAAATTAGTTTAAAAAAAAAAACAGAGAATTTGAACTTTAATCAATTCAAATCTGGCCCAAACTCTGCCAAATGTCCAATAGGCCAAATTAACACACGGTAAATATAACAACCAGCAATCATGCAGCCATTTACACTGACACAGGGTGAGTCTTCAGCTGGATTAGTGGCTGGTTAGTACAGATGTTAAGTGTTGGACCTCACTGAACTAGGGCTGGGCAATATGAAGAAAATCAGATATCACGATATTCTTGACCGAATATCTCGATATCGATATTGCGGAGATATTCTACGGTTGACAATTGGGGCTTTAACAAAATATCATCACAGTTAGATTTTAGAAAAATAATCATCAGCAATGTGGACATAATGTCTAAGTGGGGAAAAGGCAAATAATAGAACAGTTACAACAGTCTGATAAGTTCAGAAAAGTACATCACTTTACTGTAATGCAAACTTTAAAACCAGGAAAAGACACTTATGTCATATCACGATATGAGGATTTCCAAAATCTAAGACGATATCTAGTCTCATATCACGATATCAATATAATATCGATATATTGCCCAGCCCTACACTGAACTTAAGTTGCACTTTAGCTCCTGAAGTTGCTCAAAAAAAGTGAGGTTGTGCTCATTGTTTAAGACATTTCAAATCAAAAGAATCTGTGACAGGTAAGATGAGATAGTTTTGTGTTGAATTTGGTTTTCTTGTTAATCACGTTAAAAAGGTATTACATGAAAAAGTAAATTAGCTGTGGTTACCACTTAACACAGAATACATTAGTTTGTGGTACAGTTATGTTGTAACCTAGGACATGACAGCTGTGTATTTTCTCTAGACAGGGGCATCAGATTAATGACTAAAACATGTCAAATGTAGATGGAAATTAACAAGCCATCATCACCTCGGTGGCATCTCACTTGTACACCTCTGTGATGTAACACTGATGTACTGTATGTAAAAATAAGTCCAGGATAATAAAACCTACTACATGTTGAAATAAAGTTATGGAAATGTCATTGAAAAAGAAAAAAAAAAGCCACATATGTAATGTAAATCTCTTGCTTTATAACTTTTCAACAACATTTAGCCAAGTTAAATCAGATGCCTAGAGGGGTGGCAGTAGCTCAGTCAGTAGGGAGTTGGTTCAAGTCCCCATACGGACCAGTTCACCTCCTGGGCACTGCTCTTGAGCAAGGCACCAAACCCCCAACTGCTCGGGGCGCCTTTCCAAGGGCAGCTCCCTCACTCTGACATCTCTCCATTAGTGCATGTAGAGGTACTGAGCTCTGTGTGTGTAATTCAGACCTACAGCACCAACAGAGTGAAAAATTGTAATTTCCCCTTGCGGGTTTAATAAAAGTATAAATTATTATTATTAGATGACTTTTCATCTGTACAAATGACACATACTTGGCTCTGCCGTTATCAGCTGCTACCACAAAAACTTACAAAACCGCAGACCTCAACTCAATTTGATTGACTCATCCTCCTGATCCATCTACAGCCATATGCTCTGCGCACAAGTTATGTGTTCTAGTCGCAAATTAGAGAATTCTGCTTTGTTTCACTGTTTTCGGTGTCAGTGAAACTGTGTCACCGCAGTAATCGTCATTAGAGAGCACAAAGCACATCTCGGCCAGCGGATTGGTCTATAATAATTAGGGGTGTCACGATTCTCCAAATACTCGATTCGATTCTCGATTTTTACATTTATAGGTTGCTATGCCATTATTCGAATTATGTTCGAAGATTTAATGCTCAAATGCTCAGTGGTAGAGCGGTCGCCTGCCAATCGGAAGGTTGGCGGTTCGATCCCTGGCCCTGCAGTCCCATGTTGAAGTGTCCTTGGGCAAGACACTGAGTTGTAAATGTGTGTGAATGTGTACGGCAGCCTCGGCCACAGTGTATGAATATGTCTGAATGGTGAATGGTTCCTGTACCATGTTAAAGCACTTTCAGTAGTCATTAAGACTAGAAAAGCGCTATATAAAAACAGTCCATTTACTATAATCATGTGGTTGTTGTTACACGTTCTGTCCACTAGAGGGACTTCCAACATCAGCCTGGCCTTGAAGGGGCTTTAAGTCATGGCGCATTGCATTTTCAACACGTTACTCTCTGTTTATATCATTTTCCACCACGAGCACACAGCGACAAACAACAAATCAACAGAGAACTCTGAAACGAAACATTATCTAACAAGTGTAGTGAAGCAGCTCTGTTGTAAAGGCAAATGCTGCTCGGTTAGCACAATGACATCATGTTAGAAAGCACTGCCGAAACCATTTGTCAAAAAATAAAGTAACAAAAGTGTTAGCCACGATGCTAACGGCATTGATAACTAAGCCAAACGGTGCGGTCACTGCTATCGAACGTTGTCACTCACTGGAAATCCAAAATACTTCCACACCGGCGACTTCAGTGAGAGAGAGAGGGGGTTCAAGTTCTCCAGTTGCCGTGCTCTCTTCTGATTGGCTGTAGCTAAGTTACTTCTAAACGAGGGCACACTTCCAACTTAGCGTGGAATACCTGCAGACGAGGGACATGGAAGTACTGTAGTTCTATACAATTTATTTTGTATATTCGAGTTAACTTGTGTATGTTGTAGCACCTCATTGTCAATTTTGCCATTGACAATGAGGTGGCTCACCGCTAACAGCGCTAGTAGCTAGCTGGTAGTCCTTAACGAGCTACTGCGCATGTGCAACTCCCAAGAAAGATGTAACAGAAGCTAAAACAGAGAGCTCAACACACAGGGTGAAAATAAGAGGTGCAGCAATGTGTATTGCAACAGAAATATGGTGTTTTTTGATAATTAAACCATGTAAACCTATTCTGATAGAACCTCTAAATACAATTATGAACCTGAAAATGAGCATCATATGAGCACATTAATTTCGAAAGTGTGACCCTTAATAATAATAATAATAATAATAATAATAATAATATCTACTTCTAAAATGTATAACACCAACGGAGGCAGATGTAAGACTTCTCTAATGTCTACTGCAACCAGCTACAACGGCAGCAAGTGGGACTGACAGTAATGTTTTCCATCAGCTGTCAGTGGCATACGTCACTGCAGCCAACAAACAAAGAAAATGACGGCTGATGTTTGGCTGGTATCAGAAATGTAGGCAGTCAAGGAAAGTTTCCACAGACAAAAATACTTTAACTGCTTCAGGTATTTAACTTGTTTATGAGAAAAGCTGCTGAACTAATTCTCTCCAAACAAGGCGACCAGAAAGAACCAAAAGAGGACGACAACAGAAACACAAGAAAAGAGAAACCAGGAGGTTGGTATACTGATCCAGTGAAAAGCTCCAAAAGGCAGCATGTGGGCACCCGGTTAGCTCAGTTGGTAGAGCGTGTGCCCATGTATAGAGGTTTACTATAGAGGTTTATTATTTGCACAAAACGCACAAGCACTTTGGTCATGTACCGTTTTCTGTTCCTCTTTTTTCCATGTTTTACTACTTGTTTTTATATGTTTTTATGTTTTGTGTGTTGTATGTTATGTTGTGTTCTACAAAGTTTAAAGGATGTCCTGCCTCTTAGACTGTAAAACTAGTTTACCTATGGGTACCAATAAAGTAACATAACCTAACTGCTTTTGACTGGGTTTGAAGCCGACCTGCGGCCCTTTGCTGCATGTCATTCCCCCTCTCTCTCCCCTTTCATTTTTTTCAACTGTCCTGTCAATAAAAGACCTAAAAATGCCCCCCAAAAAATAAAGGAAGCATGCAGAAACAAAAATATGTGAAAATCTGCTAAAGAAGAAGAAAATGAGGAGCTGAGAACCAACCAGCCAGCCGGTGGAACCCATAAGAACCACAACATACCACTAAAACTACCAAAGCACCAGTAAAGCCTGTTACTACCAGACAAGAAGTTCAATAAGCTCTGGCAAGACCGTTCACCCCCAGCAGTGGGACACAATATTCACAAAAAGAAATGTCATTTTAAGTACATACACATTCCACAAGTCTGTTTGTTTAAAGGGTGAGCACACTCAAATCGCACACAAAAAATGCCTGTGGCATACACAGCGATGTTTCTCCTGGTTACTCACAATGAACCACTAACTGCAATAACTTTTAGATAGTTTCCAATGCAAACTGTTAATTATTCTGAATAATGGGACATTGTTCAAGTCATAGACTGTAAAATATTAATGGATGGCGCATGTGTGACGTCACCCGTAGGTTTGTGGAGATCTGCTATGGGTCGTTGAGTTTTCCGTTACGGACGCAGCCATCCTGGTTGGGGATGTGATTATTTTAAACGAGAGGGAGGAGCCCTTACACTCTACGTTACGTTACACGCTTTCACTGGCAATCACATCATAGCCACGCCCTAAACACCCCCTGCTTTATCGACGATATTAAAAACAACGAGACCATAATTCACAAAATGAAAATCATTCTGTTTTGCAGAAGACTTAAAACTAGCAACTGAGACCATAAACTCATTATGAAGAGGTTTACTGAGGTAATAAATCAAGTGAGAAGTGGGTCACTTTCTCATAGACTTCTTAGGAAACCAACCTCCTTTTACAACTGCACGTGTCTCCCCCTGCTGGAATTCAGATATAATGCAGGTTTAAGGAGTCTCCCCCTGCTGGAATTCAGATATAATGCAGGTTTAAGGAGTCTCCCCCTGCTAGTAGTCAGATATAATGCAGGTTTAAGGAGTCTCCCCCTGCTGGTAGTCAGATATAATGCAGGTTTAAGGAGTCTCCCCCTGCTGGTAGTCAGATATAATGCAGGTTTAAGGAGTCTCCCCCTGCTGGAATTCAGGTATAATGCAGGTTTAAGGAGTCTCTCCCTGCTGGAATTCAGGTATAATGCAAGTTTAAGGAGTCTCCCCCTGCTGGTAGTCAGATATAATGCAGGTTTAAGGAGTCTCCCCCTGCTGGTAGTCAGATATAATGCAGGTTTAAGGTGTCTCCAACTGCTGGAATTCAGGTATAATGCAAGTTTAAGGAGTCTCCCCCTGCTGGTAGTCAGATATAATGCAGGTTTAAGGTGTCTCCAACTGCAGGAATTCAGGTATAATGCAGGTTTAAGGAGTCTCCCCCTGCTGGAATTCAGATATAATGCAGGTTTAAGGAGTCTCCCCCTGCTGGAATTCAGGTATAATGCAAGTTTAAGGAGTCTCCCCCTGCTGGTAGTCAGATATAATGCAGGTTTAAGGTGTCTCCAACTGCAGGAATTCAGATATAATGCAGGTTTAAGGAGTCTCCCCCTGCTGGTAGTCAGATATAGTGCAGGTTTAAGGAGTCTCCCCCTGCTGGAATTCAGATATAGTGCAGGTTTAAGGAGTCTCCCCCTGCTGGAATTCAGGTATAATGCAGGTTTAAGGTGTCTCCCCCTGCTGGAATTCAGATATAATGCAGGTTTAAGGAGTCTCCCCCTGCAGGAATCCAGATATAATGCAGGTTTAAGGAGTCTCAAGCTGGAATCCAGACATAGTGCAGGTTTAAGGAGTCTCCCCCTAATGGTAGTCAGATATAATGCATGTTTAAGGAGTCTCCCCCTGCTGGAATTCAGATATAATGCAGGTTTAAGGAGTCTCCCCCTGCTGGTAGTCAGATATAATGCATATTTAAGGAGTCTCCCCCTGCAGGAATCCAGATATAATGCAGGTTTAAGGAGTCTCCTCCTGCTGGTAGTCAGATATAATGCATATTTAAGGAGTCTCCCCCTGCTGGAATTCAGATATAATGCGGGTTTAAGGAGTCTCCTCCTGCTGGTAGTCAGATATAATGCAGGTTTAAGGAGTCTCCCCCTGCTGGTAGTCAGATATAATGCAGGTTTAAGGAGTCTCCCCCTGCTGGTAGTCAGATATAATGCAGGTTTAAGGAGTCTCTCCCTGCTGGTAGTCAGATATAATGCATATTTAAGGAGTCTCCCCCTGCTGGTAGTCAGATATAATGCAGGTTTAAGGAGTCTCCCCCTGCTGGTAGTCAGATATAATGCAGGTTTAAGGTGTCTCAAGCTGGAATTCAGACATAGTGCAGGTTTAAGGAGTCTCCCCCTAATGGTAGTCAGATATAATGCATGTTTAAGGAGTCTCCCCCTGCTGGAATTCAGATATAATGCAGGTTTAAGGAGTCTCCCCCTGCTGGTAGTCAGATATAATGCAGGTTTAAGGAGTCTCCCCCTGCTGGTAGTCAGATATAATGCATATTTAAGGAGTCTCCCCCTGCAGGAATCCAGATATAATGCAGGTTTAAGGAGTCTCCTCCTGCTGGTAGTCAGATATAATGCATATTTAAGGAGTCTCCCCCTGCTGGAATTCAGATATAATGCGGGTTTAAGGAGTCTCCTCCTGCTGGTAGTCAGATATAATGCAGGTTTAAGGAGTCTCCCCCTGCTGGTAGTCAGATATAATGCAGGTTTAAGGAGTCTCCCCCTGCTAGTAGTCAGATATAATGCAGATTTAAGGAGTCTCCCCCTGCTGGTAGTCAGATATAATGCAGGTTTAAGGAGTCTCCCCCTGCTGGTAGTCAGATATAATGCAGGTTTAAGGAGTCTCCCCCTGCTAGTAGTCAGATATAATGCAGATTTAAGGAGTCTCCCCCTGCTGGTAGTCAGATATAATGCAGGTTTAAGGAGTCTCCCCCTGCTGGTAGTCAGATATAATGCATGTTTAAGGAGTCTCCCCCTGCTGGTAGTCAGATATAATGCAGGTTTAAGGAGTCTCCCCCTGCTAGTAGTCAGATATAATGCATGTTTAAGGAGTCTCCCCCTGCTGGTAGTCAGATATAATGCATATTTAAGGAGTCTCCCCCTGCAGGAATTCAGAGATAATGCAGGTTTAAGGAGTCTCCCCCTGCTGGTAGTCCGATATAATGCAGGTTTAAGGAGTCTCCCCCTGCTGGTAGTCAGATATGATGCAGGTTTAAGGAGTCTCCCCTGCTGGTAGTCAGATATAATGCAGGTTTAAGGAGTCTCCCCCTGCTGGTAGTCAGATATAATGCAGGTTTAAGGAGTCTCCCCCTGCTAGTAGTCAGATATAATGCAGATTTAAGGAGTCTCCCCCTGCTGGTAGTCAGATATAATGCAGGTTTAAGGAGTCTCCCCCTGCTGGTAGTCAGATATAATGCAGGTTTAAGGAGTCTCCCCCTGCTAGTAGTCAGATATAATGCAGATTTAAGGAGTCTCCCCCTGCTGGTAGTCAGATATAATGCAGGTTTAAGGAGTCTCCCCCTGCTGGTAGTCAGATATAATGCATGTTTAAGGAGTCTCCCCCTGTTGGTAGTCAGATATAATGCAGGTTTAAGGAGTCTCCCCCTGCAGGAATTCAGAGATAATGCAGGTTTAAGGAGTCTCCCCCTGCTGGTAGTCCGATATAATGCAGGTTTAAGGAGTCTCCCCCTGCTAGTAGTCAGATATAATGCATGTTTAAGGAGTCTCCCCCTGCTGGTAGTCAGATATAATGCATATTTAAGGAGTCTCCCCCTGCAGGAATTCAGATATAATGCAGGTTTAAGGAGTCTCCCCTGCTGGTAGTCAGATATAATGCATATTTAAGGAGTCTCCCCCTGCAGGAATTCAGAGATAATGCAGGTTTAACGAGTCTCCCCCTGCTGGTAGTCCGATATAATGCAGGTTTAAGGAGTCTCCCCCTGCTGGTAGTCAGATATGATGCAGGTTTAAGGAGTCTCCCCCTGCTGGTAGTCAGATATAATGCAGGTTTAAGGAGTCTCCCCCTGCTGGTAGTCAGATATAATGCAGGTTTAATGAGTCTCCCCCTGCTGGTAGTCAGATATAATGCAGGTTTAAGGAGTCTCTCCCTGCTGGTAGTCAGATATAATGCAGGTTTAATGAGTCTCCCCCTGCTGGTAGTCAGATATAATGCAGGTTTAAGGAGTCTCCCCCTGCTAGTAGTCAGATATAATGCAGATTTAAGGAGTCTCCCCCTGCTGGTAGTCAGATATAATGCAGGTTTAAGGAGTCTCCCCCTGCTGGTAGTCAGATATAATGCAGGTTTAAGGAGTCTCCCCCTGCTAGTAGTCAGATATAATGCAGATTTAAGGAGTCTCCCCCTGCTGGTAGTCAGATATAATGCAGGTTTAAGGAGTCTCCCCCTGCTGGTAGTCAGATATAATGCATGTTTAAGGAGTCTCCCCCTGCTGGTAGTCAGATATAATGCAGGTTTAAGGAGTCTCCCCCTGCAGGAATTCAGAGATAATGCAGGTTTAAGGAGTCTCCCCCTGCTGGTAGTCCGATATAATGCAGGTTTAAGGAGTCTCCCCCTGCTAGTAGTCAGATATAATGCATGTTTAAGGAGTCTCCCCCTGCTGGTAGTCAGATATAATGCATATTTAAGGAGTCTCCCCCTGCAGGAATTCAGATATAATGCAGGTTTAAGGAGTCTCCCCCTGCTGGTAGTCAGATATAATGCATATTTAAGGAGTCTCCCCCTGCAGGAATTCAGAGATAATGCAGGTTTAACGAGTCTCCCCCTGCTGGTAGTCCGATATAATGCAGGTTTAAGGAGTCTCCCCCTGCTGGTAGTCAGATATGATGCAGGTTTAAGGAGTCTCCCCCTGCTGGTAGTCAGATATAATGCAGGTTTAAGGAGTCTCCCCCTGCTGGTAGTCAGATATAATGCAGGTTTAATGAGTCTCCCCCTGCTGGTAGTCAGATATAATGCAGGTTTAAGGAGTCTCTCCCTGCTGGTAGTCAGATATAATGCAGGTTTAATGAGTCTCCCCCTGCTGGTAGTCAGATATAATGCAGGTTTAAGGAGTCTCCCCCTGCTGGTAGTCAGATATAATGCAGGTTTAAGGAGTCTCCCCCTGCTGGTAGTCAGATATGATGCAGGTTTAAGGAGTCTCCCCCTGTTGGTAGTCAGATATAATGCAGGTTTAAGGAGTCTCCCCCTGCTGGTAGTCAGATATAATGCAGGTTTAAGGAGTCTCCCCCTGCTGGTAGTCAGATATAATGCAGGTTTAAGGAGTCTCCCCTTGCTGGTAGTCAGATATGATGCAGGTTTAAGGAGTCTCCCCCTGCTGGTAGTCAGATATGATGCAGGTTTAAGGAGTCTCCTCCTGCTGGTAGTCAGATATAAAAATAGTTCAGCCAAGATGTTATCATCAACAGATTTTTTTCAACTTTCTGTTGAGCATCTTCCAATACGTACAGATTGAGTCACATACACTCTGTACCCAAGAGAGTATCAGGTTTAATTTGCGGTTTAGCAGCAACTGATCCACAACATGGTCTATCAAAGAAGGCACCTCTGGAGAAGCAGCAAATAAATAGACGTGTTAGGCACGTTAATAAAAATAATCACGGTAAGACAAAATGAGATAAGAAAAAAAATGACGTAATATCTCAATAAAGTACATTTTCTCATAAGTACATTAATCTTATAATTGACTGAGAAAGTTAAAAGGGTTTGACTTACCGTATTATAATTTTAATTACCAAGAGTTTTATTAGATTGTTTTTTGATCTTTTCTTGGCAGCAATTTATGGTGTCTGTGCTTCTGTGCGTGTGTGTATGTATGTATATGTCTGTGTGTGTGTGTGTGTATATATGTATGTGTCTGTGTGTGTGTGTGTATATATGTATGTGTCTGTGTATGTATATGTGTGTATGTATAGGTCTGTGTGTGTGTGTGTGTGCGCATGCGTGCGTATGTATGTGTGTCTGTGTGTGTGTGTGTATGTATGTATGTATGTATGTATATGTGTGTGTGTGTATGTATGTATGTATGTATGTGTGTGTGTGTGTGTGTGTGTGTGTGTGTGTGTGTGTTTCTGCGTGTATTTGTGTGTATGTACAGGACAACAGTTTGGACACACCTTCTCATTCAATGCGTTTCCTTTTTATTTTCATGACTATTTCCATTGTAGATTCTCACTGAAGGCATCAAAACTATGAATGAACACATATGGAATTATGTATATTTATTAATAAGGAAATAATTCCACTAATTAACCCTGACAAAGCACACCTGTGAAGGTAAAACCATTTCAGGTGACTACCTCATGAAGCTCATTGAGAGAACACCAAGGGTTTGCTGAGTTATCAAAAAAAAGGCAAAGGGTGGCTACTTTGAAGAATCTAAAATATAAGACATGTTTTCAGTTATTTCACACTTTTTTGTTAAGTACATAATTCCATATGTGTTCATTCATAGTTTTGATGCCTTCAGTGAGAATCTACAATGTAAACAGTCATGAAAATAAAAAGGAAACACATTGAATGAGAAGGTGTGTCCAAACTTTTGGCCTGTACTGTATGTATGTGAGTGAGTGAGTGAGTGAGTGAGTGAGTGAGTGTGTGTGTGTGTGTGTGTGTGTGTGTGTGCGCATGTGTGTGTGTGTGCATGTGTGTCTGTGTCTGTGCGTGTATGTGTGTGTATGTAGCAGCATACAGCAGGAATAAATGTTTGTACTCACGCGGACACTCAATCAACTGTTGGATTCTAGTCGAGTCTCCTCCACTGTTGTTAACATGACAGTTGTCTGATAGAAACACAGAGCACTGACATTACTAAGATGACTAGCAGGAGTGGAGTTGGGTATTTATTTCAGATTTTAATGATTCTGCTCATCAATGCCATATCTCATCAAATTGTATTTAAACTGTAAACAATATATGTTGGAGGCAAACACATCCTATCCATATTTGAAGCAGATTGAGGCTGCCAATTGGAATTTTTTTGTGATTATTTTTGCTTAAACATTAAATAAAAAAAACAGTATACTCTATCTTACCAAGTATGCATTGCTTGTTCACTTGTTGATCCCATTATTAGCTGCAGGCATAATGACCCAAAACTACAGAAAATGCTTCATCATGTTAAATGGACTTCCTTCCTGCATGAAATTATTTTACTGTAATATTTCATTGTTTCATGACTCGCCAGTACTAATTGGTAGGGCTGCTCCCTCTTAGTGGATTAGTGGACTAATCGGTGGTTTTGGTCTTAGTCAACTTAGATCTCTTTTGTCCATTAGTCATGTTTGATCCTTTTTTCATGCTTACTGACTTATTTCCAAGAAACGTACGAGCACATCTCTGGTAAACACAAGAATTAAAGTGGTGCTTTAACATGACTCTTTGTGGAGAAACTCAGATTTACAGATCTGTCGATTAAATCAACTAATCGATTAGTCGATGCAATTCAATGGGTGTTAGTCGACTAAGAACTTCTTCAATCGAGCACAGCCCTACTAATTGGTCTGCTATATTGTGACAATACACACATATTTTGATGCATGTATAGCCAGTAATGAATACTGCAGAACAGAAGGTCATTTTTTTTTTACTTTCTGGAATGGATAAGCAGAATCAAAAACCATCTTTCTTAAAATGGAACACATTGTTCCTGTCAATACCCAACCCTGTATCAGAGAGGATGAGACAGAAAGAGCCAAAGACAGAAATCATGACAGAGAAAAGACAGACAGATAAAAGCAGATAGAAAGCATTACAGAACTAATGAGTTACAGAGAGAACAATAACTACACAGACAGCTAGATGCTCCATTAACAAAAGGGCAGAGCAGAAGTCGAAGCCATACAAGGCAGATATTTTCAGACGAATAAAAGGTATAATACAGTGTTTCTGGACAGATACCACAACACTGTAACAGCAGACAGGATGTGGAATATATCGTTTATCGTCAATATCGGTTTCCGTTCAACATATTACCATCAAACTAGCCTTGGCTCCGCAATCCTACGTACTTCCGTTGGTAGGACCAGCCTACCATCAAACAGCCCAACAGTTTAAAAACAACTAAACTCGATGAAAAATTCCAATCATCTCATTATTGTAAACCAGAATTAGTTTCTGAATCAGAGCACAACCTCACAACTTCCGAGTCAGTCAGCATGGAAACTCAAGATGTGACCAAAATAAAGAGTGAAACCCCAAAAGTGTCCACAAAAAAAATAAATAAATAAATGCACAATGTAAGTAGGGTCCCTGACACTGTCTATGCAGAAAATGAGCAGGATTTTTAGATCGACCACAGGCTCAACCTCTTCTCTCCCCGAAAACATGCCTAGATAATGAAATCAGTTGAGCAAAACAAATACTGTAAAGAAAAGTAACACGACTCTAAGTAAGTCCTTTCTTAAGCCATGATCCTGAACTGTCATATCCTACTGGTTAAACTAAAAAGCCCAATTCCAATGAAGTTGGGACATTGCGCAAGACGTAAATAAGAGAATACAATGATTTGCAAATCCTTCTTAACTTATATTCAATTGAATACACAATAAAGATAGGATTTTTAATGTTCAAACTGATAAACTTTCATGTTTTTTTTTTGCAAAAATTCAATCATTTTAAATTTGATGCCTGAGACAAGTTCCAAAAAAGCTGCGACAGGGGCAACAAAAGACTGGGAAAGTTGAGGTATGCTTAAAAATCACCGGTTTGGAACATTCACAGTGAACAGGTTAATGGGTCATGATTGGGCATAAAAAGGAGCAAGCAAGGATGGGGTGAAAGCAAATAGTCCAACATAACAAGGTCACATGACACACAGCCATCTTCTAACCATATACGTACTGGGAACTATATTCTCAGAAGGCGAAGCACTGCTACTTCTGCGGAGGGATTTGCTCGCAGCACCTGAGAAGCCCCGTGGTGAGGAGCAGAGAGTAGCAGTGCTTTGCCTTCTGAGAATATAGTCCCCAGTATATATATGGTTAGAAGATGGCTGTGTGTCATGTGACCTTGTTATTTGTACACATTGTGACTCTACATATCACAACATGTAAATAGGAACATGTTGGCGTTATTTTGTCACTTCTTGGGAGCAGTAGGCTAGATGGAGCCGGTTACCTCCAGGATCTGTGCTAAGCTAGGCTAGATGGAGTCAGTTACCTCCAGGATCTGTGCTAAGCTAGGCTAGATGGAGCCGGTTACCTCCAGGATCTGTGCTAAGCTAGGCTAGATGGAGCCTGTAACCTCCAGGATCTGTGCTAAGCTAGGCTAGATGGAGCCGGTTACCTCCAGGATCTGTGCTAAGCTAGGCTAGATGGAGCCGGTTACCTCCAGGATCTGTGCTAAGCTAGGCTAGATGGAGCCTGTTACCTCCAGGATCTGTGCTAAGCTAGGCTAGATGGAGCCTGTAACCTCCAGGATCTGTGCTAAGCTAGGCTAGATGGAGCCTGTAACCTCCAGGATCTGTGCTAAGCTAGGCTAGATGGAGCCTGTTACCTCCAGGATCTGTGCTAAGCTAGGCTAGCGGTGGGTGCGTCAGACAGTGTTAGGACAGGCCCGGAGATGAGAAGGGTATGTATGGACTTATCTAACTCTGGGGGATATGCTGAGTAAGTCCCAATAAGTCGGCGTGTTCCTTTAAAAGAAAAGGTGATGTAACACAGCGGTAAACATCCACCTGTCGCAGCTTTTTTGGAACATGTTGCAGGCATCAAATTCAAAATAAGGGAATATTTGCAAAAACAACAACAAAGTTTATAATTTTGAACATTAAATATCTTGTCTTTGTAGTGTATTCAATTGAATATAGGGTTGAAAAAGATTTGCAAATCACTGTATTCTGTTTTTATTTACGTTTTACACAATGTCCCAACTTCATTGGAATTGGGGTTTGTACTAAAACAGTATATTTTGAGTATATTTTGAGTGTGAAGTTCAAAATGAGGGCAGAAAAATATTTCCCTTGATCAAAAGCTAGTTAAACTTTTCTTTGAAAAAAGATCAACATTTCAGTAAAGAAAGGCTCCAGCTATATTATTAATAATATGTGGAATCACCACATGATCAGGTTAACAAAGTCAATATTTTGTCTTTTACAAAACCTCATTTCATAGGTTTAATTGTAATATTATTTTACTGTATCTCTTAATTTAATAGCATTATATTATTGTGTTTGTTTAAATGTTTCTCGGTTAGATTTCTGTTGAATTGTGCTGTATTATGTCAGACTTTTTATCAAACCCTGCTAAAGAACAGTGCTATACATTAATTAAACTCTCGATTATTATGATAAACTGACTACCATCAACATCTTCATCTTGACCAAATGCACCATCATCGGTGTCTGTATCCTCCTCATCCTCGTCTTCCTCCTGGCTCTCAGGTGTCTGCAGGCTCTCTTTGTCCTCGACAGGCTCCTCTACTGGTCCGTGGGAGACAAGGTCCACATCTGCCGTGTGACCAGATCAGATACATATATATGTATATACACACACACGATTTTGTCGAAACGTTACCAGCCAAACACATGTTCATAACAAGAGTTAAGAGTCCAAACGATGGCAGGTCCCTTCACAAAGTGGCTACTGTGGCAAAGTGAGCAGTGAGACAGTCACCTCCAGCATTCATATTCAGTGTTGTCATTCAATCACCAAGAAGTCAAATCAGTGACCAGAAGCTCTTTGTCCCCAGAAGAAGAAAAACAAAGCAGTGGACAGTTTGGCAACCATGGAAACAACCCATATTATCCAAAAACTCCAACCAGCCCCGTTCAGACTCGACAGAGTGCCACCATGGTCCCTGGGACAACCTGTCACAGCCAGCAGTGTAAGTCAAGACTACATATTTGAGTCCTTCGGCATGGTGGCCACGGTTGACATTGCTGGTCATGTGACACTTATAATCTTAAAAGAAACAGCCTTAAACAATGATTTTTTTAAAAGTGTTTTTAATACTGAAATTGTGAGCCATTAGGTTGAATAAAAAAGAAAACGGTATGCACTGTGAGGCCAAAAAACGTGCAAACCTAAGGAACTTCCAAAGCTACAGTAATGCACCTGCTCCACAGTACAGCCACTATCAAACTATCAAATATCAACATGGGTAGCAGCCTGAAAAAAGCCAGCATTGGTGGGCTATAATAAATACTTCTTTATTTGAATAGGTACTTTTAAATGTTTTTAATCTCCAGTTATCGATTTTTATTTTATTGTACTTACAACCCCTCCAAAACTATTTATTGTATGCACCTGAATAATAGCCTAGAAATCTAAACGCCCCCTAGCGGCAGCAAATGTAATTTGCAGCCAGGCTCGTCTAGCAGGTCTCAATTGGCTTGCGAGCTGGAAAAACCAAACTCTAGTCAGGCCAATCACATCGTGTATAGAGTGGGTGGGCGGGGCTTATGGCTGCTGCTGCTGCTGCTGAACAGACGTCCTCTGGAAGACTTGGAGTTTTCTTAAAAAAGTAAGCGGTGTTCGCAGTTTAAAGTTTAATCTATCAGCTAGCGTTGCTCTGATTGGTTGGAGAGCTATCCTATTGCATATTCCTAAAGACAACCGTTTATCCCGCCCCTCGAGATTGAGCCCTGACCAATGGGGAGTTCCCAGACCCAACATCTGGATGTGGGGCTGGCTCGTCAGGCTACGTGAATAATGTTTCTTTACACTTGGCCCGGCTATTTTCATAAATGGACATTTCAACCTCTTTGTTTTAAAAAATAACATCGTGCACAGCTGTCAGTTTTCAGAAAAGTGTTTGTTTGTATGTACCCGTGTATATATATGCTGTCAATGCAGCCAAGAGCACGCCAGACCTGTAGGTGGCGGTGTAAACGAGAAGCTCAACACCTAGTTAGCCAATCAGAATCCCGAAAACAGCAACGAATCACTTCCTCTTTCTCTCTCTCGGCTTTCTAAACCTCCTTTTGTCTCAGTTTCAGAGGCAAATTCTCCGTTTGCGTGTAAACGAAGGGCACAAACGAAGGAACATGTCTCCGGTTTTCAAAATAACCATGTACAGTACAGGCCAAAGGTTTGGACCCACCTTCTCATTCAATGCGTTTCCTTTTTATTTTCATGACTATTTACATTGTAGATTCTCACTGAAGGCATCAAAACTATGAATGAACACATATGGAATTATGTACTTAAAAAAAGTGTGAAATAACTGAAAACATGTCTTATATTTTAGATTCTTCAAAGTAGCCACCCTTTGCTTTTTTATTAATAAGGGAAATAATTCCACTAATGAACCCTGACAAAGCACACCTGTGAAGGTAAAACCATTTCAGGTGACTACCTCATGAAGCTCATTGAGAGAACACCAAGGGTTTGCAGAGTTATCAAAAAAAGCAAAGGGGGGCTACTTTGAAGAATCTAAAATATAAGACATGTTTTCAGTTATTTCACACTTTTTTGTTAAGTACATAATTCCATATGTGTTCATTCATAGTTTTGATGCCTTCAGTGAGAATCTACAATGTAAATAGTCATGAAAATAAAAAGGAAACACATTGAATGAGAAGGTGTGTCCAAACCTTTGGCCTGTACTGTATGTGTAAACGGGGCCTAAAGCTTGTAATTCTAATTGAAAAGTGAGTAGAAGAATAAGAAGAGCCAGACTTCCACTTTGACAGACAGAGAGACAGATGAGAACAAGGAGAGCAGCGAGCAACAGGATGTTGTTATGTGGACACCATGCAGGAAGTTGTCATGCATCATTAGAGCAGGAAAAGGGAAGTGAAGTCAGCGGCCAGAGAGACAAACGGCGGCGGAGAGCGGAGCAGAGACATGTGCACTCACCCAGGCTGTTGTTTTCTTTAATGCTTTTCTCTTGGAGCTGTTCTAACCGAACTGTAAACAACAACAACAACAACAATAGCAGAGACAAGTTGACTCACAGGAAGCCCCGGCTGAGCCCCCATGATTGGACAAACGCTGCTCTGACCCAGACACTGGTTGCTGTGGTAACTCTTGTGTCAAAAGTGATTGGCCTGCAGGCTGCAGTATGTCAGCTTGTTAAAAGTTACGACAGGATGGTGTTTGTGTGTGTGAGTGTGTTGGTGCGAATAAGTGTGTGTGTGTGTGTGTGTGTGTGTGTGTGTGTGTGTGTGTATAGACAATACAATACAATTCATAAAAAGCCAATTTCACAATCACCATCATAATACCAACAATTCCACAAGAATGAAAGTATAATACGTCCAAAAACATTTCCAGTACTAGAACAGCGAGGGTGTCTGTCTGTATGTATGTGTGTCTCTGTGTGTGTCTGTATGTGTGTGTGTGTGTGTGTGTGTGTGTGTGTGTGTCTCTGTGTGTGTGTGTTTGTGTCTGTGTGTGTGTGTGTGTGTGTGTGTGTGTGTGTGTGTGTGTGTGTGTGTACCCTGCAGAGCAGCGAGCCTCTCGTTAGTGAAGTCGTTGTCTGCCTGCAGAGCTTCGATGCGAGCCTGGAGAACCTGCTCCTTCTCCTCCATCTCCTCGATCCTCAGCTCCAACTCTCTCTTCTCTGTCGCTCCGCGCTGGGTCAACTCCTCCTGCCGGCCCTCAGCCGCCTGGGAGAGGAGAGGGGGAGGAGAGAGAGAGAGAGGGAAAGGGAGAGAGGGAGAAAGAGGGAGAGAGAGAAAGGGAGAGAGAGAGAGAGAGAGAGGGAGAGAGAGAGACAGAGGGAGAGAGAGGGAGATAGAGAGAAAGAGGGAAAGGGAGAGACAGAGAGGGAGAGAGAGAGGAGGGAGAGAGAGGGCGAGGGAGAGGGAGAGAAAGAGACAAAGAGAGAGGGGGAAAGGAGAAGGAGAGAGAGAGAGACAAAGAGAGAGGGGGAAAGAAGGAGGGGGAGAGGGAGAGGGAGATAGAGAGAGAGGGAGAGAGAGAGGGAGGGAGAGGGAGAGAGAAAGAGAGAGAGAGGGAGAGGGGAGAGAGGGGGAAAGAAGGAGAGGGAGGGAGAGAGGGAGGGAGAGGGAGAGAGAGAGGGAGAGAGAGGGGAGAGAGGGGGAAAGAAGGAGAGGGAGGGAGAGAGACCGAGACACAGAGAGAGAGAGAGGGAGGGGATGGAGAAGTAATAGGGAAACCGACAAACCAGGAAAGAATAAGGGAATAAGGGAGGAGAAAGGGGAGAAAGTGTAGAGCAAGGAAGGTGAGTGGTAGAGAAGGGGGAGGATTACATGAGGGGAGAAAAGAGGACAGAATTCAAAGTCAGGAGGAAGGGAAAGGACAAACATACGAGAAAGAGTAAACAGAGACGGAGAGAGAAAAGTATTTTTTTCATTCAGAACACGAGAAAATAAGAGTTTAGTCTTACAAATCTTAATGAGCTAAATAATAGTTTTTCTCGATTTTTCTGTTTTTGTGATCGTTGGGAGCTGAAATCATAATCGCGATTAAATTTCGATTAATTGCACAGCCCTACACCATAATTTATAAAACATATTTGGCCCCGAAACAATGTGCAAAATTAAATATTGCAGGGATATTAAATCCTGTCTCGTAATATAGAGTAACATCCATCCCACACTTATATTCCAGTGTCTGTGCAGTAGAGCTGTGTTCGATTGAAGAAATTCATAGTAGACTAACGCCAATTCAAATCGTATCGACTAATCGATTAGTTGATGTAATCGACCGATCTGTAAATCTGAGTTTCTCCGCAAAGAGTCATGTTGAAAGGATGCATATATTGAATAAGATAATAGCCTCCTTTGCATATTTAAATACACCTTTTCAGAAAACTTGTTATACAACAAATAACTGCCTTAATGAAAGTAATCAAAGTAGGTTTCCCGGGGATATCTGTTAGGTAAAATGTCAACCCTTAATTCTTGTGTTTACCAGAGATGTGCTCGTACGTTTCTTGGAAATAAGTCATTCAGCATGAAAAAAGCATCAAACATGACTAATGGACTAAAGAGATCTGAGTTGACTAAGACCAAAATAACCGATTAGTCGACTAATTGACCAAGAGGGAGCAGCCCTACTGTGCAGGTTAGGGCTGTCCTCAACTAAAGAAATTCTTAGTCGACTAACACTTATAGGATTTTGTCGACTAATCGATTAGTTGATTTAATCGACAGAGCTGTGAGCTTTGAGAGGTGGTTAAGACTAGAAAAGCAAAATATAAATGTAGTTAATTAACCATCTGTAAAACTGAGTTTCTCCACAATTAATCCTGCAAAAGCACCACTTTAAATCTTGTGTTTACCATAAATGTGCTCAGAAGTTTCTTGGAAATGAGTAATTAAGCATGAATAAGCATAAAAAATGACTAATGGACTAAAGAAATCTTAGTCGACTAAGACCAAAACGACTAAGAGGTGGCAGCCCTAGTGCAGGTACCTTAATTTTATCAGTGAGCTCTTTGATCTCGTTGACGGCAGCGTTGTACTTGTTGGCGAGCTCCCTCAGCTCCTCCTGGCCCCGCTCAGACATCTCCTTCAGGTGGGTGCACTCGTCCTCCGTGTTACTGAGGGAGCGCTGCACGACAGCACACAACTAATCAGGCTCTGGCATTCCTCTAAATGACAAATTATCATGACAGAGAGTGCATACTGTGTACGTGTGTGTGTACATACGTGCATTTGTGTGGGTGTGCGTGTGTGTGTGCGCGTGTGTGTGTGTGTGTGTGTGTGTGCATGTGTGTGTACGTGCATTTTGTGTGTGTGTGTGTGTGTGTGCGTGCATGTGTGTACGTGCGTTTGTGTGTGTGCACGTGTGCATGTGTGTGTGTATGTGCGTTTGTGTGTGTGTGTGTGTGTGCATGTGTGCGTGCGTGCATGTGTGCGTGCATGTGTGTGTGTGTGTATACGTGCGTTTGTGTGTGTGCACGTGTGCATGTGTGTGTGAGTGCGTGTGTGTGTGTACGTACGTGCGTTTGTGTGTGTGGGTGTGCACATTTGTGTGTACGTGTGCGTACGTGCATTTGTGTGTGTATGCATGTGTGTGTCTGTTCGTGCATGTGTGTGTATGCGTGCATGTGTGTGTGTGTACATACGTGCATTTGTGTGTGTTCATGTGTGTGTGTCTACGTGCTTTTGTGTGTGTGGGTGTGCACGTGTATGTGTGTACGTACGTTTGTGTGTGGGTGAGCACGTGTGTGTGTGTGTGTGTGTGTGTGTGTGTGTGTGTGTGTGTGTGTGTGCGTCCATGTGTGTGTACGTGTGTTTCTGTGTGTGGGTGTGCATGTGTGAGTGTGTGTATTTGTGTGTACGTGTGCGTACGTGCATTTGTGTATGTGTATGCGTGTGTGTGTTCATGCATGTGTATGTGTACGTGTGTGTTTGTGTACATGCGTTTGCCCGCGTGTGTGCGTGCGTATGTGTACGTGCATGTGTGTGTGTATGTGCGTTTGCGTGCATGTGTGCATGCGTGTGTGTACGTGCATGTCTGTGTGTATGTGCGTTTGCGTGCATGTGTGCATGCGTGTGTGTACGTGCATGTGTGTGTGTATGTGCGTTTGCGTGCATGTGTGCGTGTGTATATGTGTGTGTACTCTCTTCTCCCTTTCCTGCTTTCAGTCTTTAATCCAGTTTGTGTCAGAAAGTTTGGCCATGATGATGCAGACTAACTTGATTGTGTGTGTGTGTGTGTGTGTGTGTGTGTGTGTGTGTGTGTGTGTGTGTGTGTGTGTGTGTGTGTGTGTGTGTGCGTGTGTGTGTGCGCGCGCGTGCGTGCATCCTACCTCCACCTCTGACAGCTTTCGGACCACTTCGATCTTCTCCTGCAGGACTCTCCTCAGAGACTCCTTCGCTGTCGTCTCGTAGTTGTGTTTGTCCTCCTGAAGAGCCAAAAGCTCCTTACGGATCCCTTCCTCCGTCTGGGACTGTCCGAGAAGATTATTATCATTTATTTTTAAAGTGGATGTTCATTTTGATTTAATTTTGACCCATTTATTGCAAGAGAATTTGTTATTTCTCTCATGAGATACTGTAATAGAAGCGCATTATTACCTTGGAGTAAGCCTGTAGCTGACTGCCCATCACCTCCAGTCTGGAGAGCAGACGATCTTCATCGATCAGAGCCTGGCGAGGACACACTCAGTTTACAGCAGTGTTGGACATGTTTGTTCATATCATATATAGATATATAGATAAATAGATAAAAGGGGATGCTGGGTAATCCTTTCACGCAGAGCCTGGCGAGGACACACTCCGTTTACAGCAGTGTTGGTAGTAGGAGTGACCCCGAATAGTCGAAGATTCGATGCATCGATATGCGTAGGCTGATTTGACCACCAATCTCACTGTCGAATCTTCGCGGGTGTTATTATCAAACGAGGATCATACCATTTTGCCAATATGGGGGTGCTCATTGTCCAATTTAATTTCACACAGAACTACTGTTTTTTTGTACGGTTATATTAACTTGTATACAGCCTTTAATTATGATAATGCTGTAAAAAAAAACGTGAAAAGAAAGAAGCGTTCAATAAATATTTTTTACGTGTGTGTGTGTGTGTGTGTGTGTGTGTGTGTGTGTGTGTGTGTGTGTGTGTGTGTGTGTGTGTAAATCCAACCACCCCTGTGACAGATTTAAGTTTCATTTCCCTGATCCGTGACAGACGAGGAGCATCTCGGCGGCAGAGATTAACGTTACTTAACGATGACTGGAAAAATAAAATCTAAAGTGTGAATGCACTTTGAAATGGTAAAAGATGATCCAAAAAAAAGTAAAAGGCAAGTTGTGGCAACAGCTCATGTCCTACCACTCGTCAACAACAAACATGGCTTTCCACTTAAAACGGGTAAGTTTATTACTTTCATATATAATGGCACTTTTAATTTACGAATAGCAATATCATATGTTGGGACTTAAAATAGATATTTTTTTCTAGATCCACCCACAATATCAGACTGACGACGGCAGTTCATCTAGTAGTAGTAGTAGTAGTAGTAGTAGTAGTAGTAGGCTATCAGAGTTGCGCCAAAACTAACTCAAAGAAAGCTAGATTTGAGTTTGCCATTGTCCGAGAAAAGGAAAAGAGAAATCACGGACAAAAGTGCAGAGTTTATTGCGCTCGACATGAGGCCAGTGAATGTTGTGGACGGTGGACGGAAGGTTTTTAAGAATTAATGCACACACACACATAGATGATTCGACTATCAGTCGACTATAGAAAGATTCAACAATTCTGATTCGAATGTGTAAATCCTTAGTCGGGGACACCCCTAGTTGGTAGAGAAATTAATCAAATCATCGATGCATCGAATCGTGGACATGGACAATGCTGCAGAAGATAATCGACCGGCTCATAATCGATTATTTCTGTTTCTAGCCCTAACAACATTTCTGTTGACATATTCTGGTATATATTTTGCACATTCAGGAAGTGCCATGTGCTCAGTGCTGTATAGTTTTATGTATCCAAGTTATTTAGTATTAGAGCACTGCAGAATGTTTGGTTTTTGAAGCTTGAAAAGCTATGAATTAAATATCCTACATGGCTATTTGACGCATCGAGATATCGAATCGAAGACATGCTAATCAAATCGGGAGATCAGTGAAGATTCTCACCTCTAAGTGTTGGACATGTTTGTTTATATCATACGAGATAGAAGGGGATGCTGGGTAAACCTTTCATGCAGAAGCAAATTACAGAATGCATTCCCAGTCGTCAAACCACTTTGATTTACAAGTCAGAACATGTCACTTCCATATTACGCATTTACAGCAAAACAGTAAATTCTTGTAAATTACAGTGTGATGAACATATTTCAGGTTCAATCATAAGTGTGAAATCAGAGTACTAGAGCTGCGACGATTAATCAATTCAATCGATTGGTTGTCAACTATTTAATTAATCAGCAACTATTTTGATAATCGATTAATCAGTTTGAGTTATTGTTTATGAAAACATTCCAGCTTCTTAAAATGTGAATATTTTCTGCTGTCTTTACTCCTTTATGACGGTGAACTACATATCTTTGAGTTGTGGACAAAACAGACAGACGTCTTGGGTTTTAAGAAACATTGATTTACATTTTTCAACATTTTCTGACACTTAATAGACCAAACAACTAATCGATTTATCTAGAAAATAATCGACAATGAAAATAATCGTTAGTTGCAGCCCTACAGAGTACTGTCACGGCACAGTCATTGTCCTATTGGCTGTTTTGGCCTACTGCCAGGCTGAGGTAGGTGTGGCTTACCTGCGTCAGAGATTACAAACGGTGAAGTTAAGGACAGATTGAGGGACTGTCGGGAAGAAAGTCATGTGTTTTCAGAATGCCCTCTTTTGTCCTATTAAGTTGTGTTAATGTCTGCCTCTTAAATGTCTACAAATGAACTATGAACAGTGTCCTTGGTGACGCTGCACCGTGGACTGAGGAGGACTAAGGTTGCCCTTTCATCCTTACTTTCAGCCTGCAGCGATAGTGTTTAGTTTCTGGAGTTTCATATGCACAAGTAAACAAAACTCTGGAAGCCCTAGACACGCAACGATAATATCCCGATTTCCCAGAGTGTGGTTATGCCGTGACAGTATACTATCACAACAGGCTGTAAATGTAGACAATGGTGTCAATATACAGGCAGTTCTGTGATATGCAATACAATAGATCTAAGATCTATCCTGTTTTACTGTATGTGTGAATACAGGAAATAATAATAATAAGTTAACAGAGAGCTGGAAATCCGTCATATACTGTTTTCATTCAGTGTTTAATACAGAGAGTGTCTGAGCCTGTACATCACACGTGTCAAACTCAAACTAATTTTGATCTGGCCCCTATATACATTTAGGTTCAAAATACATTTTGGCCCAAATACTTTAAGTCACTTTTCACAATGTTTTTCTTTTCGATATTTCTGCAATTTTTCCAAATGTTTTTGGCATTTTCTTTGTCATTTGTGTTGACCAAACTGTAAGTGAGAAGACTATATGAAACATGCAATAACACAGTAAAAAAGTATAAAAATATTCGACTTTTCCCAGGACATAAAAGTAATAAGCTATATGCCTGGCCCGTTTTCTAGTGTGGCCCTTAGCGGAGTTGAGTTTGACATCCCTGCTGTACATGTACACAGCTGTCGTTACGGCCACTACGTTACCAAACAGATAAACTGACCAAAGGCTAAACTGCCAGAAAGAGTGAAAACAGCTGGAGTTACAACTCTGAGGATGTATCATGACATCTGGGATAAAAGCATGCTAATGGTCTGTCCTACCTGCCAGCTGCTCTCTGAGGCCTCCTGAGTGTTGGCTAACAGTCGCTGCAGAGTGGCTAGCTTCTGCTCCAACATCTGCTCTCTGTGTAAGGCCTCCTGGCAGAGAGAGACAGAAAGATAATCAATGACTCCAATAACAAAAATCAATAATTAGATAGAAGATATCAGGAGGAACAAAAGCAACAGGGAAATGTTGATTAATATGCATTGTCCTAATCAAATAAACTTACATTTAAAGTGGGAAGGACAAGTAGTTGTAATTTTTATGTTTAAATTCTTCTTAAAGCTATAGCGCGTAATTTTTTTTATTTTAATGAACGTCAGTTACATTCAAGCCCTTGCCTGATGAGTTGCTACAAACCTAATAAAGACTATCAGCTCCACACAACTCTCTCTGGATTTCTCAGCTAGGGCTGTCCTCGACTAAAGAACTCCTTAGTCCACTAACATTTATAGGATTTTGTCGACTAATCGATTAGTTGATTTAATTGACAGAGCTGTGCTCTTTGAGAGGTGGTTAAGACTAGAAAAGCACAATATAAATGTAGTTAATTAACCATCTGTAAAACTGAGTTTCTCCACAATTAATCCTGCAAAAGCACCACTTTAAATCTTGTGTTTACCATATATGTGCTCCTAAGTTTCTTGGAAATGACTAATTAAGCATGAATAAGCATAAAAAATGACTAATGGACTAAAGAAATCTTAGTCGACTAAGACCAAAACGACCGATTAGTCGACTAATCGACTAAGAGGTGGCAGACCTATTCTCAGCATGGCTAGGTTGTGAAAACTGTGTCGTCCGGCGACTTTCGCACGCAGAAAATCAAGTGAAGATAATGACCTCTTGTCATGTCTACAGAACAGGACATGTTCTACTGGTTGGACAGTATAAAATATATAAATAAAGACCATGTCTACAGAACAGGACATGTTCTACTGGTTGGACAGTATAAAATATATAAATAAGGACCATGTCTACAGAACAGGACATGTTCTACTGGTTGGACAGTATAAAATATATAAATAAGGACCATGTCTACAGAACAAGACATGTTCTACTGGTTGGACAGTATAGAATATATAAATAAGGACCATGTCTACAGAACAGGACATGTTCTACTGGTTGGACAGTATAAAATATATAAATAAGGACCATGTCTGCAGGACAGGACATGTTCTACTGGTTGGACAGTAGAGAATATATAAATAAGGACCATGTCTACAGGACAGGACATGTTCTACTGGTTGGACAGTAGAGAATATATAAATAAGGACCATGTCTACAGGACAGGACATGTTCTACTGGTTGGACAGTATAAAATATATAAATAAGGACCATGTCTACAGGACAGGACATGTTCTACTGGTTGGACAGTATAAAATATATAAATAAGGACCATGTCTGCAGGACAGGACATGTCCTACTGGTTGGACAGTATAAAATATATAAATAAGGACCATGTCTACAGGACAGGACATGTTCTACTGGTTGGACAGTAGAGAATATATAAATAAGGACCATGTCTACAGGACAGGACATGTTCTACTGGTTGGACAGTATAAAATATATAAATAAGGACCATGTCTACAGGACAGGACATGTCCTACTGGTTGGACAGTATCAAATAAATATATAAAGAGAAAAGGACACAACTTTTCTTTCTCTTCTCTGATTCGTTTCATTTTGTTATCTCTATCCATTTCTTCACTTCCACCGTCACTCTGTTGAAATATGCACACACGTGGTACGCTCCATAGGGTTTGTCATGTAGTGGCCACGTGCGCTGACGTGCACCAACATGTGCACGTGGCACGGTAACTGGCCAATGAAACATGACCATTACAGCGTTTCAAGCTCTAAATCAAACACAACTAAGCCACACAGCCAACGGACGAGACACAGCGCTCCACAAAATAAACTAAATAACGATATTGAGTCGATATATATCTTGCACCCCTAGTGATCTCCTCTCCTATGTACCTGACATGTTAATGGTTCTTATATTTTTACTGGTATAAGTTTGGATGGATGACTATAAAATTACATCAGTTCAATGAAAGGCTGCAGAGTTTCTGTCCTCTTTTTTTTCTGTCCACACTGAAAATGTTCACAGAAGGCAAGGTTGCATGGTATCTGACATTAAAGACGTGTTACATAACATGAGCCAACTTTTATGCGTTAGTCCTCAGATTTACTGCCTTATAGAGCTTTAGAGTAGATCCACAGGATGCCCAGTAGGTGTCAGTGTGTTACCTGTAGATATTGGGAGAGCTGGAACAGTTCCTGAGAATACATACTGGGAGTGTTGGCTGCAACCTAGAAAACACACACACATGCATACGTCATGGCAACATAATAATGTCTCGAGTTAATTCAGACATCAAAAGCATATGCTGTACACACAAAACAACACAACACACACACACACACACACACACACACACAGACAAACAGACCGACAGACAGACACAGACACATTAAATATTCTGATCATAACTCAACAGGAGTTTCAGCACACAACTCACCCTAAATATATCTTCAGAACAAACTGTGTTTTTTATATTTAGATGCAGTGTTTCCTCTATAACCCCCGCGTGGCCAGAAAAATCATTTTCTTTAATGCCAAAAATAAAAGGCAAATATCCCCATGTACGAGGCAACTGTTTGTGGCTAGTTGATGTCTGTAACAGGCATTGTGCTGGACTTTTTATTTTGTTTTATTTCAACTTGTGACAGAGCCAGGCTTACAGTTCCCCCTCTTTCCAGTCTTAATGCTAAGCTAACCAAGTCCTGTATTTAACACGCAGACATGAGATCTGAACATCTAACTGTATTTCCAAAAATGTTGAACTATTCTTCACCTAATTTAAATGTTAAAAAAGTCTGATTGCAGTGAAGACAGGTGCATCATGACCCATTTGGGATGAAGCCAATGCTGCAGAGTATATGTACATGTACATTCTGTCCTTCTACATTTAGTAAATTTCCACCTTAAGTATGTGTCTGTGTCTTTTGAGACCCAGGAGATGCAAGGATCTTGCTGTAAGACAATTATGTTAGAGAAGTTGTTCAAATCTAATCACAGTTCCTCCCTGACACACACAGACACATGCACACACACCCGCTATCAGCTCCAGCCTAAATTCCTCAGACAGGTTACACTGAGGCCTTGTTGTTCTCACTGTTTCAAGGGAACAGAGAATAGGCCAGGGCAGCAAGGAAAGCTAACATGGTATGGTAATGGAGTATGGACTTTAACAATAAGCATGGCACTGTATCGTACAATATCAAATAATACAGTACAATACAACATTCATGTGTTCTGGCATGATTGGGTTTTACATTGCACGAGTCAGTTGAAATACCAAATGATAGGATGGCACTAAGTGCCATGTATCGAGAAAAACAATTATTTAGCTCATTACGTTTTGCAAGTAAACTCCTATTTTCTCGTGTTCTGAATGAAAAAATGAAGTTTAAATAGGAAAAGTACTTTTTACTATCGATTTATTGAACTTTTTTTAAGTTCAATAATTGCAACATCTTTGCAGAAGTCAACGAGTAATCGTGTTGAATTATCGCAATTTCAATATTGACCAAAATAATAATAATTTTTTTTTTTTTTTTCCATAATCGAGCAGAATCTTTCTAAAGCTCGAGACACACTAAGCCGATAATCGGCCGTTGGACAGTCTGGCGAGGTCAGTGACTTGAGTCTGTTCGGTGTGTTACGTGCCTTCGTCCGTCCGAGGAGCCATCGGCGTTCATTTTGGCCGATGACTTGTTGAATTGGAAGGCGGGCACTGCCTATAGTCGGACTCAAATAACCAATCTGATTGGTGGAGAGCTAACCCGGAAAAGGGGAGCGGAATGAGCGTGACTAGAGTCTCTTAAAATCTGATGAAAATCTTTTAAACTGACCTGTGTTGATCTGAGATGACAGATTCAGACACTGTACACACAAACACACACACACACACACACACACACACACACACACACACACACACACACACACACACACACACACACACACACACACACACACACACACACACACACACACAGCCTGTTTCTCTCTCTTTAAATGTTTTCCGAAACATGTCTCTGTGAACTATTTTAGTCCAATATGAGATCAGATTCTGAACGAGACACCATGACATTCTGGCTTTGAATTTCCAGAGAAACCAGACCCATGTGACGCGTTCGTCCAATCAGCTGCCGGTTTTCATTTTTGGGCGACAACACAGAGTAGCGCCGCCCGCTGCTATGGAGACGTATTAGGTCTCGTCTCTTCGGTGAGTTCTGAGGAACTTTTTGGACCAACTCGGGGAGACTGATCAGTCACACTGGCTTTACTGCCGATGGTCGGCCGTCTGGTTGGTGTTAGAGATTGTCCGATACCGATACCAGTATCGGTATCGGCTCCGATTCTGCCTAAAACGCTGGTATCGGTATCGGGAAGTACTGGAGTTTATGCATCGATCCCTAATAAGTAATCAAGCCCTAAAGAAAATCTACATTAAAGTAGTTTATTTATGTTCTTTTTCCGTTATAACTGACAAACTGGAGAATAAAAGAAAGTTCTACAGCATTCATTGTTTGTGTTTGTTCATGTTTCACAAAGACTTAGAAATCATATCACATCCATACAGGGATAGTAGTATACAGCTGTTAAAACATAATGAAATATATGACACACTGGGAGTCGGTATCGGGAAGCAAAAAAGTGGTATCGGGCCATCTCTAGTTGGTGTGTCACAACCTTCATACACTGAAAGCTGCATGCTGATTGGCTCAACTCTCTATAAAGTAGCACCAGTCATACCAGTGTCAATATTTGGGAGTTTAAAGAATCTAAACAATTTATCCATTAACAGTATTTAAATGTTACAGATGTAGCTCTTTTAAAATCTAACCTCGATATAAATAAATGTTGATTGGACTGATTGATAACATTAACAATCTTATATCCGATTCTTACAAAATTGTACAGGTATGTTTACATGCTGTTTAATGTAAATGGACTGTTCTTACATCTTATATGTGCAGCAGCTGAGCAGCTGATTGGTTATCCAGCCTGAAAACTGACATTAGCACAGTGCACTTTATCCCGGTGAATGTTAGTTTGGTCACTAAACATGTGTTCATTTTGGTAAATGGATGGATGGATGTTCAGAGTCTGTGGCTCTTGTGTTGCGTAGCAAGCAGATGCCCGACTCTGTGTGGCTGTCTGTCGTGCCTATGATAGAACAATAACATACTGCTTTATGCTAGATTTGATTGGCTGTATAGAAATAAGGTATCCATCCACGTAGACGGATACCGGAGCATTACTCCATCAAATGATTGCAAAACTATAGCCTGGTGAGACCTTCCTGATCTGGCTGAGCTCCAGTTCTCCTCTCAGATCAGTCTGGCATCTTGAGGTAGAGAAAATTTGGAGCCGTTTGCCAAACGACCGACCAATCAGCGTTGGTTTTGAGGCGGGTGTAGGAGTGACGCAATGAGAAGGACAGATGGTTTATCCAATCAGCTAACCAGGATTTTCAGACAGCGGTAGCCCTAATTCTGTTTGCCGCTCGCTAATGCTTTTTCCTCTTGAATCCTTCATTTGGAATATGGACCAGGAACCTGAAATGGGGCCTTTTATTCTTTTATTCCTAAATTCTCGTTACACAAACGGTAAATCTCCTTTACCGACATGTTGCTAGCTTGCTGAGCTAACAAGCTATGCTTTGACTGCAGCAGCAGCAGGGGTAGCCTGGCTTGTGGTTGTTTTTTTCATACGCTTCACTGATCTGATTGGTTGATTTGGCCCGTCTATCACCAACTATAGGTGGTGATAGACAGATGGTTTATCCAATCAGCTAGCCAGGATTTTCGCCCCTTCCCAAAAGTTCTCCAACGGTAAGTTCCCAGATGGATATGCCGAGCAAATGGGAAGCGATCCATCTGGTGGAGTCAGGTTAGCAAAACTAGGGGCGCCATCATGAAACCAAAAATAACAATATACATTTCTCGCTTTAGGTTTCAGATTTTTACCCTCAAAAGGAGAACATGGGGCATGTAACTTACAGAGCAGATATGTATAATGCAACATAGCAACAAAAATAAATTGCTAATGGTTTCACTTGAACTTTAAGACACCTGAAGACAAAAAGCACTCAAGTGAACGGTGGGAAGAAACACTTTTCCCCTTTGTTCCACATGAAAGACTTCTGTAGTGCTGCAGCACAAAGTGGCAGCAATCCCTGCATTCCTCTATCAGCTGACTACTACCATACACACACACACACACACACACACACACACACACACACACACACACACACACACAAGCTAATCTGAGCCACAGACAAACAGCTTGCACACGGGACAGGACGCCAACACACCCATTGGTGTTCTTACCTTGTCTACAGGTAGTGGTAACGGAGCCTGGATGACACTGAAATAGCAAGAGAGGAGAAACAGTTTGTCACCATGGAAACAGCAAGGAGGGAAGACACAAGGAGTAACCACGGCGACAGAAGAAGAAGAAGAAGAAAAAAGGCTCTTAAAAAGGTCTTGTGACACGTTTATTCAAGGTCTTTTAAATATCTGTGAAGGTTTTCTTTGGTTTGAAATGATTTTCCTTGTGTGGCCGGGTTGACTCAGTGGGTAGAGCAGGCGCACATATACTGAGAGGCTTATTCCTCGACACAGAAGTCCAGGGTTCGAGTCCGACCTGTGACCATTTCCTGCATGTCTTCCCCCTCTTTCTATCTCCCCACTTTCTCACCTAGCTGTCCTGTCAATTAAAGGCGGAAAAGCCCCCAAAAAAACAACATAGGGTTAGTTTCAGCAAATATGACAAAGTTAGTTTAATAAGTCTTACCTACTGCATCTTACAGCCTGTAGTGTGATTTGGAAAAATCCACAACTCCCTGTTCAGATGAACCAATCAGGGCCAGGGGGCGTGTCTAACTGCGTGTCAATCACTGCTCATGCAAACGCATTCATTCTCCCTTGTGGGGGGGAGGGGCTTAGGAGACCGTTTTTGGCTTTAGCAGAAAGGGGGAAGTTATTGATGTTAAAATTTCCTGGATCTTCACAATCCTACCTACAGCACCTTTAATACATACAAATACAATGAACAAATACAAATGTTAGGCTACTGGCATCGGATATTATAAAATACTTGTTTTTGTAGCCTTTTTGTGGGATTTAAGCTATGTTCAGTATGTTTGTTGTAAAGACGGTATTGGTTGATATTCACCATTATATTTTTGGAACATTTTTTATATTTTCAGAGTTTATCATCAACCCCACTCCCATCTATTTCTTTAGCTAAATATGTAATTAACAAATTTAACAAGTAGGTCTATGTAAATACAATTTTTTAACCTTTTATTTATCAAGGTAAGTCAATTCAGAACAATTTCTCATTTGCAGCAATGGCCTGTCATATTCATACAGTTACACATTCATACACAACTCCTGAGAAGTTGTTGATTTTCAAAATTGTTTGGTTAAGTCCTAAATCTTCCCAATCCTACCTACAGCACCTCTAAATTAGATTTGTTTTTCCTGGTAGCTGATTAGATTGATTGACTCGTTTAGCTCCCAGACATAACATCAGCTTCAACTAGAGCCGCAAGCATGCATGCA
Source organism: Perca flavescens (assembly GCF_004354835.1). Classification (NCBI taxonomy): domain Eukaryota; kingdom Metazoa; phylum Chordata; class Actinopteri; order Perciformes; family Percidae; genus Perca; species Perca flavescens. The sequence continues at coordinate 39,439,943 of NC_041334.1, forward strand.
CGCACAAGCCAGGTGTTTTACAGTATACGACATAACACAGATTGTCCCGTTAGGTGTATTAATATGGTCAAAAAACAAGTCCACACTACAACTTAATGCTCTAGAAAAATACTTTAATAGTGCAAATAAGGCACATGTTTCGGCCTTCCTCAGGTGCATTAATTTGGTCACAGTGAGAGTTGTTTCCACCATTCTCTATGTTGTACCACCCAGTGTTTCCTCTCTGTTTTAATTTGTAGTGGGGGCCCACCATGGCAAAATTTCTGCCACCACAGTATCAGAAACAGGGCTGTCCAAAAAATTTAGTCACGGTTGCCTTTTAAATTATCCTGCCGACATAATGCAATGTTGGCTGCCGCTCACGTCGCAATTTACAACAACTAGTAGAACTATTCAGAGGTTATTGGACCCGTCCAGTTTAACAACAAGTAGAACTATTCAGAGGTTATTGGACCCGTCCAGTTTAACAACAAGTAGAACTATTCAGAGGTTATTGGACCCGTCCAGTTTAACAACAAGTAGAACAATTCAGAGGTTATTGGACCCGTCCAGTTTAACAACAAGTAGAACTATTCAGAGGTTATTGGACCCGTCCAGTTTAACAACAAGTAGAACTATTCAGAGGTTATTGGACCCGTCCAGTTTAACAACTAGTAGAACTATTCAGAGGTTATTGGACCCGTCCAGTTTAACAGCAAGTAGAACTATTCAGAGGTTATTGGGCCCGTCCAGTTTAACAACCAGTAGAACTATTCAGAGGTTATTGGGCCCGTCCAGTTTAACTCCATACACTGTTGTGTTGATGTAGCTTATTGTCAAAATGTTCGCTTTCTTCCGAGTCGACTATTAAACCAACAGCTCCCCCAAAAACCTCACCGCGGTGGGTCCGTTCTAAGTGTAGACCTGTCAAATTTGACCATTTTTTCTATCAGAAATATGGGTTTCTTTTAACCAAATTGCCCTAAAAATAACATGGATGCATGGATATCTTAGCAGGTAAAATTAATGATTACTTTCATTGAATTTGGGGTGTTTTATTCAATTTTATAGCATTTGAAAAAAAAATTTTAAATGGTTTCAAAACAGTTTCCGGACTAAACTTTAACATACACCAGTCTGTGATCCACTCAACACCCGCTGATCTTGACTATTAGTCAAAATAATTAATAATTTCTGCTTCTTTTTTAACAAAACAAAAATAGGCATAATGTCATATAGGTTAGGTTTATTAACCATGAATACAAATAAAAAAATTAAAAAGCATTGGAAAAAATTTACCAAAATGTTTTAAAAAATTTCAAAAGCTTAAAAAAAAAAAAAAAAAAAAAAAAAAAAGCACCAAAAGAAGTTCATTTTTAATTTTCACCTGGAAGGACAAGTTCACGGTGGACGGTAGAGCTGGATATCGTTCAAAATCTTTCGATCCGGTGACAATTTCGATACCTCAGTTTCGATGCCGGTTCCTAACAATACTTTTTCCGATACCATATGCTTTAAAATCCATTTCAACATCAACAAAAATACATTAAACACAAAGCTTTTATTTTCCACCTTAATTGTGAATCAAAACAGTTGTCAAAATTAAAAAATTCTGGTAATTCTGGTATTCTCTGTGCCATAAAAGTATCGACGTTCGGTACCCAGCCCTAGGGGACGGGAAGACAACACAAGGGTTGAGTGCCCTTTAGTTCCTCAAAAAATTGGTTGTTGTTCGGACAGACCTGCCCCCACTGCTAAAAAAAAAATCCTTAAGGAACACTGATCACTCAAAGGACACAGGAGTTATGGCAGTAGTTGCATCAATGGTGATTTTAAAACAGAAACTTCAGATTTAACACTTAGAGCAGTAAGTTAACTGAGTCAACATTGTGGGCGAAATTGGCCACCTTCAGTTTCTACCCTGCCAGAACATGACCTCTGTCATTTAGTGGAGATATGTTTTCATGGTATTGTATCAACAGCCACACAAGGTCACACAAGTGTGTTTTAGTGGGGGTGAAGATCATACAGACTTTACCTGGAAACAGACCATTCAGGAATGAAGGTAAACGTGACTCTGGGTGAAATATAAGCCGACTGTGTTAATGTATAACTACCAACCAGCAGGAGCGGTGAAGAAAGCAGCAAATCCTACAACTATGAGGGCAAAACACAAGCCTCTCTCATTCAATTCATAATACAGGTACAGTAGGTTATAACATATATGTTATTCTAACCCCAGCGTAAGACATTTCAAATAGTTGTGTACTGCCATGCATCCATCGTCATCAGCAGCTCCAGCAGGGGACCCCAAACTTCCCTTTCCAGAGCCACACAAACAGCTCTGACTGGGGGACCCCAAGGTGTTCCCAGGCCAGGGTGGAGGGTGGCATATTTCGATATAAAAGGAGCAGCAGCTCTACTCCGAACTCCTCACGAAGGACTGAGCTTCTCACCCTCTCTCTTCAGTCTGGCTTTGAATTTCCGGAGACAACACACCCATGTGACGCGTTCGTCCAATCAGCTGCCCGGTTTTCATTTCTTGGGCAACAATACAGAGTAGCGCAAGTCTGTGGGGGACCCGACTGATCATTTCGAATGGCTTTACTGTCGGTCGGCTGTCTGGTTGGTGTGTCTCGGCTATAAGGGAGACGCCAGACACTGTACTGAGAAACCCCGCTTTGGCCACTTGTACCCTGGATCTCGTTCTTTCGGTCACGACCCAGCCTTTATGACCATTAGGTACAGTAAAGGGCAGGAACGAAAATTGACCAGGGAGTCCTGAGATATTGAGTTCTTCAGAATGGGACGGAAAGACACACATACAACCCAAAAACATTATAAAAACAAACTGATATTAAACTGGCTGTTTATATGAATCTAAAAGGCTGATATGTACACAGAAAATAAATGTTTTTAGGTGGAAAAAGTACTTTACTTGCTACTTTATTGCTGCGTTGTGCTCAAGGCCACAGCTTAGGTAAGTGAATTGGATAAAAGATAACCTCAAAAACTAAGCCAATAATTTGCTGAGTTAAGTGTTTTCAGAGCTGCATTACGTTGAGCTCTGCTGTCCGACGATCACTTGACACTAAGAATTACAAGTATCCTCCAGGAAATAATCATCATAAACATGTCCTCTCACGAACTTCACTGTCTCATAAGATACTAGATTTTGTATCTTTTATGTAGTTTTTTTTTTTTTTTTTTTCCCAAGGTCCCATGGTGCGGCTTTTTGGATGCTTTTATATAGACCTTAGGGGTCCCCTAATACTGTATCTGAAGTCTCTTTTATATAGACCTTAGTGGTCCCCTAATACTGTATCTGAAGTCTCTTTTATATAGACCTTAGTGGTCCCCTAATACTGTATCTGAAGTCTCTTTTATATAGACCTTAGGGGTCCCCAAATACTGTATCTGAAGTCTCTTTTATATAGACCTTAGGGGTCCCCAAATACTGTATCTGAAGTCTCTTTTTATATAGACCTTAGGGGTCCCCAAATACTGTATCTGAAGTCTCTTTTATATAGACCTTAGGGGTCCCCAAATACTGTATCTGAAGTCTCTTTTATATAGACCTTAGGGGTCCCCAAATACTGTATCTGAAGTCTCTTTTATATAGACCTTAGGGGTCCCCTAATACTGTATCTGAAGTCTCTTTTATATAGACCTTAGTGGTCCCCTAATACTGTATCTGAAGTCTCTTTTATATAGGCCTTAGTGGTCCCCTAATACTGTATCTGAAGTCTCTTTTATATAGACCTTAGTGGTCCCCTAATACTGTATCTGAAGTCTCTTTTATATAGACCTTAGTGGTCCCTAATACTGTATCTGAAGTCTCTTTTATATAGACCTTAGTGGTCCCCTAATACTGTATCTGAAGTCTCTTTCCTGAAATTCAGCCTCTCTCATGGGGGGGCCAAATTCTCTGGGCGGGCAAAGCAGAGAAAGGGGAGGTAACCTTTCTCCTTATGATCTCATAATGAGAAGATTTCTGATTGGTCCATCTGAGCTTTCATTTTTCTCAAAGGCAGAGCAGGATACCCAGGGCTCAGTTTACACCTTACACAATCACCATTTCTAGCCACTGGGGGACCATAGGCAGGCTAGGGGAACTCATATTAATGTTAAAAAACCTCATAAAGTGAAATGTTCATGCCATGGAACCTTTAATACGTCTCTGTGAGCTGTGACAGATCATTTCAGCTACATTTCACATAGTAAAATTGATTTAATAAATGTTACAAAATTCATAATTATATGTACAGTTTACTTAGCCAAGGGATTACTAAAAAAACGGCACACAGAATGAAACTGGCTGTAAATACACACAAATTAATTGTCTGAATGTCTGTGTGATTGCTGCAACACTGGTGGTGAGACCTAACAAGGACTTTATGTCCTTAATGACTCCATCTAACTGCGTGGTTCCAACAATTTGTTTCTGCTACATTCATTCAGTCACAGTGGTCTGTCAAGCGTTAATTTTCAATACTGCGGCAATCATTGTGCATAATGTTGCCTTATTTATCACTACTGCCTGCAGCAGTTCTGTCACTCAAAACAGCATCATCACAGCAGGAGGCCCCATATCCACAATGAGATTTTTTTTGTTGCCAGTTCATAAATCAAATTATCCATCCATTATCCACACAAGGATTTTGACAATCTGTAAGCTGGGGCTTCACTTATGAGGTTGAACTCATTGCTAAGGTTTGACTTGCATTTCTTTCCACTGTATTTTACATTAAATCAGGCAACAGTGGGGCCAGTCTCAGTTTTTATCCATGCTGGCAGCATGGCTCTAGGAATGGCAATGTAGAGCTGTAACAAGGCCAGAGCTCCACAAGTCCATTTTGATTGACAGCTTTTTAAAAGCCCAAACCCGTTTACAGTCCGATATTAACAGAATGTGAAACGCAAGCCCGAGTCCGGCCTGAGCCCATGTAAAATGATAGAAATTAAGACCTTGAGCTCTATGGCATTGTAAGTCTGTCTGTCGTTCAGTCCACTTTGGTCCACGCTGAAACATCTCGACCCATGAGGGTCACGCATTTGAGGTTTTTCCACAAGTATTTGACATATTGTCATTCATGCATTTTAAAAAGATGGGAAAAGTGGCCGGGATGAATCAGTGGGTAGAGCAGGCGCACATGTACTGAGAGGTTTATGCCTTGATGCAGAGGTCCAGGGTTCGAATCAGACCTGTGACATTTGCTGCATGTCTTCCCCCTCTCTCCCCTTTCTCACCTAGCTGTCCTGTCAAAAATTAAAGGCCCAAAAAAATCAATCAAATGATGCCTAGTCCTAGTCCTGGAGGACACTTGGAACAAGGCTCACCGGAACATCAAGTCCACGCTCGCCCAGAGGAATCAGTCATCCACATCAGATCTAGCTGAGCTGTGTGTTTTGCATGCAGTCCAGCAGTGACTGATGATGGAAAACTCTGGCAGTAGTTTCCATCTGTGCCCTGCTCAGATATTTCTACCACTAAAGAGGTTTTACAAATCACACCGAAACTCAAGACCTGTCATAGAAGACCCATGAACATTTTGTCTCGCATATTTTCTTCTGTACTTCTTTAAGTACATGTGTACGAAAGACTAAGCTAATGAAAGGTTAAATATCATTGTGAATCTTCGCCCACTGATACTGTCTGGTAAATATAAGAGGTCCTCTGCAGTTGCCGGAACTATCTGAACTCTTTTATACATTTTTTATTGTCAGGTTTAATGTAGTCTCGCTTTGGCAGACCTTCCTCCACAGCGCTGCAGAGGAGGGTCTGACTAGTCCACACAGCATTCCTGGATTGGAGAAAAAAAGGGCTCTGGTTTACGACATTTCTTTAAATCAATCTCAATCATCTTGGGCAGCGCCAAGCACTGGAAAGAGCTCGCAACAAATTACTAGGGGTGGGGGGAAAAAAATCGATACAGCATAGTATCGCGATATTTCCCGTGGCAATACTGTATCGATACACAGACGCCAAGTAGCGATCTTTTATTATTTAAATTGCACATCAGAATTTAACTTTTTGGTAGTAGAATAATAAAATCAATTGCTTATTCAGTCCACCAGATGGCACTGTTTGTTTTCTGGTGAGGTCAGCGGGGTGACTGTCAGCGTGCAGGAGGATGTAGATAAAATAAACATGGCAGCGTCAGAGAAAGAAATCAGAAATGCACCATCTGCGTTTAAATCAAGTGTTTGGACTTTTTTCGGATTTTTTAACATGGAGGGGACAACTGAGATGGATATGAGACATGGGATTTGCAAGGAGTGTCGTATGCAAATAAAATACTCAGGGAATACCACAAACATGAGGGCTCATCTCACACGCCACCATCCAGAGTTAGCGTTAGCCGAGGACGGTAGAGCTAATGCTAAACCAGCTCCGCCGAAAAACCAACCAACACTGGACACACTTAGCTTGACAAAGCTACCTCCCAATTCAGAGCGAGCTAAGAAAATAACTCAAGCCATCGCCTACTTCATGTGCAAAGACCTGCGTCCATACAACGTTGTGGAAAATGCAAAAAATACTGGAACCAAGGTACGTGACTCCGTCGCGCCGTTTTTGTACTCATTTTAATTGTAAAAAATACCTGTAGTAGCACAGCAGTGCATACCTGTTGGTATTACAGTCTAGTCCACCTTAATTAAAAATGCAAACAGTTCAGTTTGCCAGGTGTATACAACATCTATAACATATTCATTAAAGTGCTGGTTAGTTAGTCAGCTTGACAGTCACATTTTACAGCAATAAAATTCATGTGAGATGAACAAACAGATGTTGACAAAGTTTTCCTTTGGGGACATAATAATGAAGTTGGAAAAAAGGTAATAAATTGCAATATATTGCAGAATATCGCAATATGTTTAAAATCGCAATAATATCGTATCGTGACCTAAGTATCCTGATAATATCGTATCGTGGTACCTTTGGTGATTCCCGCCCCTACAAATTACACATTTTAAAAAGATGGGAAAAGTGGCCGGGTTGGTTCAGTGGGTAGAGCAGGCGCACATGTACTGAAAGGTTTATGCCTTGAAGCAGAGGTCCAGGGTTCGAATCCAACCTGTGACGATTTCCTGCATGTCTTCCCCCACTCTCTTTCCCCTTTCTAGCCTAGCTGTCCTGTCAAAAATTAAAGGCGGAAAAGCCCCGAAAAAAGTAGGACACTTGGAGGACCTCCCTACTTGCCACAGATTTGTACAGAGACAGGACTGTTTAAAACAAAGGAGTAACATTTCAACATAGCTGCTGCTTCTGGTTTAATCTCCTGTTTTCAGCAGACAGCATGAACAACAAACCCAACAGTTATCTGAACATACCACAAGAAATCAGCCGTGCGTTGTACGTTCTCTGGCAAATGTCAACCACTCCAGACTTCCAGCTTCATTTCATGGCAGCATGTTGAACAGTTTGAGCCTCACATTGTAAAACAAATCCTAAAAAGCTTGATTAACAATCAGCAGCTTGATCGGGGACATCTGAGCCTAATAATCCTGGTTCAGATTCTGCACAACAGAGACGTTACCTGTCAGACCTTCTTGCTGTGTGTGTCAGGTGGTGATCTGTCGCAGGACAAAGTTCACTGTTCGGCCTCTCTCTCTCAGCCTGACTCAACTAAAATGGAGCCTCCCTTTTTACTTCATTGTCTCTCTTAAGTTTTGGACCAGGCAGCTGATTCCTCTCTACTTTTTCCACAGCAACATAACACAAACTTACTTTCTTTCTACTCTTTGCGCCTGAGCAAAGCAGCTGATTTTTCTTCCTTTAACTTATGCAACTTACTGTAGCTCCACCCCTCTTGGCACTTACTGTGATGAAACAAACTCCCCCCTTTCTGCTGCAGCTATGGTTCTTCACTGCCGTTATGATCTGTGGGAGGCCAAATGTTTGCTGGATAACTAACCTGGCATTGCACGAAGGGGTGGAGTTCATCCATTTATTAACCCGGCATTCAAAAGCTCTACTCACCTAGAGCGCAATGGTTCACACCCTCTCTCTAAACACACTTCAACATGAGTGTGTGGGTGTTGTATGGAAATATATTAGGTGATGTTAGACTGATAAGTGAAACAAAGAAAGGCTACTGTCATGAACTACACAGTGACGAGGAGTAAACAACAGCGGTTAACCCTTGTGTTGTCTTCCTGTCGACCATGCACTTGTCCTCTTGGGTTAAAAGTTTTTGTGCCTTTTTTCAGCAATTTTGATGCTATTTTCCCACTACCATTACTGACACCAACTTATTACAGGTAGTTTTACACTTATTTTTGGGAATTTATGCTCAGTAAATCTCAATTATAAGGAATTATACCTAATTTTGAAATTATGAATTACTTTGACTAATATTAGAGGAACGTGTGTTGATGGAAAAGTTTAGTCAGGAGATTGTTCTGAAAACCATTTCAATTTTTCCCAAATGCCATAAAATTGAATACCCTAAATTCAATGAAAGTTGTGATCAAGTACGTGCAATTGTACTTACTTTTTGGCTAATTTGGTTAAAAAAGAAACCCCTTATTTCTGATTTAGAAGTTTTCACCAGATAAAAGTTGCATTTTTTCCTGTACAGAAACTGGAACTGTGAGACTTTAATTTACAACATGTGAAATGGATCTTTTTGTGTGTTTCTCTATGTTCTCATGTTTTTGTGTCACCACATCACCAAAAATAAAAATAATGTGACTTCACAGTGAATCACAGAGGCAGAAAGCTGCTGCTGCATGTTTTCTCTTATCTGGCCACACCCCCTTCAGTGATGTCACAGCAGGTGTTTCACATTAGATGGAAAACACAATAATATGGGTGTGTTCACAACCTTCTCTCTTTTTTTTTTTAAACAAAATCTAATGGAAGAGGCTGCAGGGAGCGCCTACTGCAGCTATTTAAAAAGGTCCCATGGCATGATAATTTCCCCCAGTCTGCCTATGGTCCCCCAGTGGCTAGAAATGGTTATATAGACCACTAAGGTCTATATAAAAGACACTTCAGATACAGTATTAGGGGACCACTAAGGTCTATATAAAAGAGACTTCAGATACAGTATTAGGGGACCACTAAGATCTATATAAAAAGAGACTTCAGATACAGTATTAGGGGACCACTAAGGTCTATATAAAAGAGACTTCAGATACAGTATTAGGGGACCACTAAGATCTATATAAAAAGAGACTTCAGATACAGTATTAGGGGACCACTAAGGTCTATATAAAAGAGACTTCAGATACAGTATTAGGGGACCACTAAGGTCTATATAAAAGAGACTTCAGATACAGTATTAGGGGACCACTAAGGTCTATATAAAAAAAGAGACTTCAGATACAGTATTAGTATTAGGGGACCACTAAGGTCTATATAAAAGAGACTTCAGATACAGTATTAGGGGACCACTAAGGTCTATATAAAAGAGACTTCAGATACAGTATTAGGGGACCACTAAGGTCTATATAAAAGAGACTTCAGATACAGTATTAGGGGACCACTAAGGTCTATATAAAAGAGACTTCAGATACAGTATTAGGGGACCACTAAGGTCTATATAAAAGAGACTTCAGATACAGTATTAGGGGACCACTAAGGCCTATATAAAAGCATCCAAAAAGCAGCATGTCATAGGACCTTTAACTCCTCCGTGTTGTAGGAGCTGTTCGCTCCCTCCTCTATTTCTGGACTTCCTTACTCTGTACATTCAGTGGGTGTGTTTCCACAGCTGGGGGGTCTGTCTGTCTAGATGCAGTGAGCGAATAGCTGGTGAACATCAGGGAGCATTTTAGACCACAGTCTCTTATAAGCGAACATGAAATGTAAAATGAAGCAGATATAGGAACTAAACTTTAAACGTCTCAACGTACTAAGAGATGAACACGCAGTGACTTTTAAAAACGGCTTCCTCTCCTGCACAGGTCCATCAGTAGACATCCTTATTTCGGCGCACCATCACACGTTTATAATTAGTAATGGCCGATAGAAACGACATGCTATATATAAACGATACAAAATTGGCCTACAATAGAGATTTTAATTACATTGCACTGTCGCGATAATGCATGCACCCGTACAAGTGTGCTCAAATGCATTACATTAGGCTGCAGGTAAGAAACTTTGTTTGAAATATGTTTTTATTTAAAGTATCTGTGCATCTTTGCCTAATACTGAAAGTATTTTCAGTACAGTGTCTGTTCCTTAACTAAATAGACACCAGTTGTTCCTGTTCTCTGCATCTTGGGTGGCATTTAAGAACCAAGGACTTAAACTAACTAAGTGTATTAAACTAACTAAGTGTACTGCCTTTTAGAATGGTTTGCACTAAAGGAAAGAAACCCAATACTTTAAGCTTTTTCATTGTTAAAGTCTCTGCAACTAGTGTACTTGAATTGTATTTATCTGCAGCATTATGTTGTACAATTACAGTTTTGCACAATAAATGTTCTCAAAACTACACAATACAGTTCTTCCTTAGGTCTATGTAACCTGTTCTGAAATGGTTCTATTATCATTTATATATCGTGATATATATCGTTATCGCAAGAGGCTGCAATGTATATCGCAAGAGGCTTTTAGGCCATATCGCCCATCCCTATTTCTAATGTATGATTTATGTGAGAGGAAGTGACATTTATACACACACAACCAGCCTACAGGTATGTGCAAACGTAAATGATGTACGTGTGAATTTGCATATAGAGCGGGAGAAGTGTGATCGGATCACAAGTGGTCAAAGAGTATTGGAAATCAATTCTTCTTTTGCCAACACAAGGTATTCTGCAGGATTCTAGTCATCCGGCATACAATCTCTTCTCCCACCTTCCGTAAGGGAGACCTTTTCAGAGCATCCCAACGCACACAACACGTTTAAGGGATAGTTTTTACCCCCAGGTAATAAGGTTATTGAACGATAGCACAACAGGAAGGAGGGCTATGGTCTAAACTTAGTCACTCATGTATATTATGTTGGATATTCTATAATGTTTTTAATGCTATGATGTTTTTAAAATAGTTATTATTGACTGGTGCTGAGAGAGTGCTAAGGCACATTGTATTTAATTGCTGTGGTACTTAGTACTAATATGCATATGGCAATAAACTTGAACTGAACTGAACACAGACAGCCGGAGCAGAGCAGACCCACAACTCTTTATTTCAGTCTGTCTTCATGGGGGTCAGGATGCTCGTCTGTGTTTTCCAGACTGAAAGCTGGAGCAGGGCAGCAGATGGCACTGCCCACCATGGCACCGTGCCCCGGCACTTCACACACACAGATTCCACATTGAATCTACAGTAGCCAATAACAAACTCACAGACATAGCCAAGTGGGACTCCCAGTACAGTAGGAAGCTCCATGCTGGGTCAGCTGCTGGTATGTTATTATGCCTATCTAACTGTACACACACATACAATATCCTTCATTCTCCAACACTCAGCATAAATTCACGTCAACGTCAAATGACCACTTGACCAACACCAACAATAGTTGTCAAACGGTGGATCACAAAGATCTAAAACATGAACACAAACTATGTCCCTCTGCAGCTTGTTAAAAGGGGAACTTGTAGAGTTCTTGCTCAATTATAGACCAATTTCAAAGATGTTGTTCACATTAGTCACTTGGACACAAATGCATTAGAAAATATGGTTGAAAATGTTTAAAAATACCAAAAATAGCTGCCCTCATCTATAACTAGTCTGGCACTAATCACATCACTATGCAAGCAGAAACTGTGTGTGTGTGTGTGTGTGTGTGTGTGTGTGTGTGTGTGTGTGTGTGTGTGTGTGTGTGTGTGTGTGTAAAAGCAGTCACACAGGCAGTAACAGCATCATTTGCAGTAACAAGAGATTGATTAAAAACCACTCGTCTGTTAATTCCGCCCAATGATAATGTTCCAATTAACGAGCAGAAACCAATTTTTTTTCCATTCAACTAAAATATGTGAGTGGTCAATACGAAAGCTTCATGGATCAGTGTTAACCAATAAGAATGCTTACTCGCTTCGTCGGCGTGCCTCCATCCCATCAGGTAGGAAGAGTTTGATTGTTGACACGATGCAGCCATGGGTGACTGGAAACAGACAGACAACCAGCGTGTTAATGCACTTTATTACTGGTTACCAGTTCTGATGGAGACTGTGGAGAGAACACGGTCACTAAGGAGGGGTATTGAGAACCAGAACAAAACTGGTACCGGTTCCTGGACTGTTCAGAACCGAAATCTTGAAAAGCTCCTGGAAAAATAGAGTCCTACAATCGTTTTTTATGTAACTGTATGGTTACAACAGATCTTGTGGGTGCTTTTTCCTTCATAGACCTTTTTCCACGGCAAACATGTTGACATGTCATAGTAGGAAAAGCACAGCTGTATTCAAAACCCATTACTGATGGCTGTATTCCACTTATGAGAGGTCCTGGTATTAAACCATTACTGATGGCTGCATTCCACTTTGGAGAGGTCCTGGTATTGTGCATGTTGACTCACTGAAATATCTTACTGGGACACTTGATGGAACTGAGCCATCGTTAAGGTCAACAATCTCAGCTGTGCTTTTCCTACTATGAGAAGTCAACATGTCTGCTGTAGAAAAGGTCCATTGTTCTCTGTGTCAGCCATTGCAGCTAAAATTAGGCTCACACAACGGCAAGGGAGAAACAGACTTACTTTGTTTGTTTGGAAAGTTCCAGGCGAACTCTTGAAAGCTGTTGCTCTAGATCTAGTGTAAAGCCAGAGGCTTTGTGTGCACAGAGAGGAGGTGTTGGTGGCGTTAAGGCCCTGACACACCAACCAGTCAGCAGTAAAGCCAGTCGGACTGAGTAGTCTCCCCGAGGTCCAGAAAGTGTCTCAGAACACACCGAAGAGACGCAGACTTCAGCGTACGTTCTGCGCGAGACATAATACGTTTCCATAACATAATCTGTATTGTTGCCCAGTAGCTGATTGGACAAACGCGTCACATGGGTCTGGCTGCTCCAGTATTTTTCAACCGGGCATAATGGCGGCTTGTTCAGAATACGATCTCGTATTGGACTAAAATAGTTCACCGAAACGAGTTTCTGGAAACACTTGAAGAGAGAAACAGGCCGGGCAGTTGCTGAATCTGTCTTCATTTCAAAGGTCAGTTTAAAAGATTTTCATCAGATTTTTAAGAGGCGTTCCTCACTCTCATCCCACTCATCATTTCCAGGCTAGCTCTCCACCAATCAGATTGGTCATTGAGTCCGACTGCCCACTGGCCAATTTCAACAAGTCAAATCGGCCCAAAATTAAAGCCGACGGCTGCTCCGACTGACCACAGCACGGAACAAACCGAACAGACTCGAGTCACCGACCTCCCAGACTGTCAGACCGACGATTATCGGGTTGGTGTGTCAGCACCTTTATTCGCAAACAGAGCCGAATGTAAACACGGAGAGACACAGAGGAAAACCAGGGGCTGAGCGAAATCAGTGCGCAGCTATACAATGAAATACGATTTTACTAGGGCTGTGCTCGATTGAAGAAATTCTTAATCGACTAACACTCATTCAATCATATCGACTAATGGATTAGTTGATTTAATCGATAGATCTGTAAATCTGAGTTTCTCCGCAAAGAGTCATGCTAAAAGCACCACTTTAATTCTTGTGTTTACCAGAGATGTGCTCGTACGTTTCTTGGAAATAAGTCATTCAGCATGAAAAAAACATAAAACATGACTAATGGACTAAAGAGATCTAAGGTGACTAAGACCAAAATGACCGATTAGTCGACTAATGGATTAAGAGGGAGCAGCCCTAGATTTTACCCACTTTATATACATTTTTTAAATCAATATGTGGTAGTCAATGTTGATATTGTGGCAGGCCGGTGCAAATAAATTAATGTATATTTGTCTTTTTGTTCTTTTCTTTCATCCTGTTTTATAGCAAATGTTAATTAGTGTACATCTTTTGTCCTGTTATTGTAATTTATATCTGCCAAATAGGACTACAGATGGAAATTAGCCTTTGGGCTACAATCTGGCACTTTTACGTGTACTGCTGTACATGTTCATTAAATGTGCATTGTCCTGAAATAAATAAACAAAAAAGATATGGGAAACACGGTTGTGTTCGTGCAGATACCTTTGCGTGTGTTCTCAGTGACGTCGACGCCAAACTGAATGATGTCGCCGGAGAGAACTTCGCAGGGCGGACTCTCCTCCGAGCCGCGACTCAACCTCTGGCTGTTGATGAACGTCCCATTGCTGCTTTTAGTGTCCTGCAGGTAGAACTGACACAAAACAAACACAGCAGGTGAGGACCATGTAAAGAAATCAATAAAACAATGTCACACAAACAAAACAGACAGACTTTAAGTAAGTAAGTCAACTTTATTTATAGAGCACCTTTCACAGACAAGAAGGGTCACAAAGTGCTTTACAGAAGGAACAAATAAAATACAATACAAAGCCATATTGCTAACTAAATGCTTGTCTAAAAAGATGTGTCTTTAGGTGTTTTCTAAAAGTTTCAACAGAGTCCAAGGCTCTCAGGGCTAAAAGGGAGAGAGCTCCAGAGCCATT
>NC_041334.1:39459465-39514465 GCF_004354835.1 Perca flavescens
AAAGCTTCTTTTCCTTCCACTAGGTCTTCAGAGGAGCCCACAGTATCTCTCAGTCAGTTACAGGTTGCTGTCTGATGTCAGCCAGAGTTTTATCTTTCAAACTAATTTCAAACACCTAAACTTCACAGTACGAATCATACAGGAAGTCCCTTGCATCAAACTGTGGTGGATGAGGAAATTAAGCAACTGTGATTCAGCAAAAACCCAGTAAGAGTAAGAGGGCTGGCTAAATATAAACTCTGAGGGGACATCGTCTATCAGCAGACGTTTTCTCACTCTGCAGTAATCACAGCTGACTATGAAGCACCATTTACACCTGCAGACCAGCAGCAGTACAGACACACTCCTCAGTCTGGGTCTATGTTTAGACGGAGACGATCTGCAGAGAAAACGCAAAAGTGGCATTGCATTCTCGCTTAATATTCTGCGTTTTGGGGTCGATATAGTGTATGGCATATGGTGACACAAAAGTGTGTGAAATGTGAACAAAGCTGACAATTTTGTCGAGGAGGTGGAGGTATTGCTCCAAACAATGCGCACGCACACACGCGCACACACGCACACACACACACACACACACAGTCAATGTTTTTTATAGTGACAGTTTATCTGATCCTCTTTTCCTGAAACGTAGACACAACAAAGGAGATCACTGATTGGTTGACTTACTGACACACTAACCATGAATACTGGCTGCAATTTCCTCTGTGTGTGTGTGTGTGTAAAAATTATTTCCCTGTTCAGTCAGCTAGTAAACTCTCACAGCAAGCTACTGAGATAATTGTAAAGGAAAAGACAAACGAGCAATTCTGGTTTATTCCAACTCAAGTCTTCTTTTGGTACTATTGTCTCATCACTTCTACTGCACAAGAACACTGAGTGCACACAACTACAGTGTACAAAGTACACAGTTTGCTAAGGCAAAAACAACGTTAATCTCACGATAACAAAAATGTACACCGTTAAAATGGGTTTGCGTTAGTGCCGTTAATAGCGCGTTTAACTGACAGCACTAGTTAAGAATAATTATATAATTAATCTTTCAAATGATAGACAAAGCTATGAAAATAAGACAAGTTGTAATAAACTACAGTTATCATATATGATGGGGTTATACGTGTGTTAGAGGGTGACAGTGTCTACAGAGTTTATATATTTGTAGTGGAGGTATTTAACCTAAACTGACAAGTTTAAAAAAACTACCCAAATCGTGGCCGGTTTGGCTCAGTGGGTAGAGCAGGCGCACATATACTTGAAGGTCTCTGTGTCTCTCTCTGTCTCTGTCTCTCTGTGTGTCTCTCTCTCTCTCTCCCTCTCCCTCATAAAACCATACAAATACAACCCAAACCAGACACCATTTTTCAAAAAGAAAGACCCAATCCAAAAGGAAGCAAAGAAAAGCCAGACACCATATACAGACCCTTTCCAAAAAATTAGAATATCATGGAAAAGTTTATTTATTTCCATAATTCCATTCAAAACTTTAAACTTCCATATATTATAGATTCAGGGCCCACAACTTAAACAATTTCAAGTATTTAAGTTGTTTATTTGTACATAATTTGGGCTTCCAGCTCATAAAACCCACGAAAACAGGATTTCAAAAAATTAGAATACTGTGAAGAAATCACCATAAGAAGGACTGGACTGTTGGCCAGTGGTCCAAGGTCCTCCTTTCCGATGAAAGTAAAGTGTGCCTTTCATTCGGGAATCAAGGTCCAAGGGTTTGGAGGAAGACGGGTGAGGAACAGAACCCAAGCTGCTTGAGGTCCAGTGTGAAATCTCCACAGTCAGTCATGATTTGGGGTCCAATGTCCAGTGCAGGTGTTGGTGAACTCTGCTTTCTTAAATCCAATGTCACCGCATCAGTCTACCAGAAAGTTTTAGAGGACTTCATGATTCCTTCTGCTGAGGATCTGTATGGAGATGCAGGTTTCATCTTCCAGCAGGACCTGGCCCCTGCCCATGCCGCCAGAAGCACCAAAACCTGGTTTGATGCCCATGCCATCACAGTGCTTGACTGGCCAGCCAACTCGCCGGACCTAAACCCCACTGATAATCTATGGAGGTATTATCACGAGGAAAATGAGCGGCACCAGACCCAAAAACAAAGAAGAGCTGACAGCAAGCATCAAGGAAATCTGGGCTTCCATAACTCCCAGGCAATGCCACAGGCTGATTGGCTCAATGCCACGGGGCATCGAGGCACTGATTAAGGCAAAGGGGATTCCCTACCAAGTATTGAAGATTGACGTATCGTTTTGAAAGTACCACGTTGATGTGATCCTAATTTCTAAGTAAATGGTGATTTCTTCACAGTATTTTTGAAATCCTATTTTCGTGGGTTTTATGAGCTGGAAGCTCAAATTATGTACAAATAAACAACTAAATACTTGAAATTGTTTAAGTTGTGAGCCCTGAATCTATAATATATGGAAGTTTAACGTTTTGAAAGGAATTATGGAAATAAATAAACTTTTCCATGATATTCTAATTTTTTGGAAAGCGTCTGTATGTGCACCTGCTCTACCCACTGAGCCAACCCGGCCACAGACCCAAGGTCTGCTGAGTTCAAGTGCTGGTGAGAAGGCTCTGAAATACAAGACTTGGGAGTGTTTGCTGTCACCCTCAAGACCAACAAAACAAAACCAATTTAGAAAAGAATTAAGGATGTTTTTAAGCTTCTTGAATTAAAAAAGGATCCGAAAATAATTCTGTAAGATAATAGGGAGAGAATTTCTCTTTTTATAAAACTTATGTACACTTTAGGGCTGGACCTGAATATTCGAATATTCGTTCGGTGGGTTGGTATTCGATTTGAAAATCTGACATTCGAATATTCAGGTTTTTTTTTTTTAAATTTAATTTTGGTTTATTTATTTTCTGCATTTATCTCTCGTTCACACTCCAGTCCAGTTGGTGGCGGTAATGCACATTTAAGTTGGTTTGCCAACCGCCAATAAACTACAAAGTAGAAGAAGAAGAAGAAGAAGATGCTGTCGGTACACGATGACACCCACATCGAGCATTTAGCGAGCTGGGCAGAGAAGCTAGCGGCGATAACAAGTGCGGAAATGGAAACCGGTTTCTAGTTTTTCCGTTGTGATTCGGCCAGAAACTTCAACATTGTGAGGAAAAGAGATCGTTTTGGAATATAAAGCTCGGATATTACATTTCCTCGGACTCTTGGGGATTTATGAAAATCAAGTTTTTGTCGAAATACCACTTTGTTGCTGACAGGACAACGACAACAGGTATGCATGCACTCTCGGCTGCTCAGATTACGGCTGAGTTGTTTTATTTTCTGTTACTCTGTAACAGTTGTGTACATGGCTGTATATTTTGAAGATTTAATGCTTTAACGTTATAAAAACGCTCATGGGTGGAAGTTTTATCGAGGTTACAGCGACGCCACAAAGTGTCCCGTTGACGGGACGGTGATCCTCGAGAGGTTAAAAGTTTATTAATTCTGAACGCGTCTGGCCTGTCTATCTAGTAGGGCTGCTCCCTCTTAGTGGATTAGTCGACTAATCGGTGGTTTTGGTCTTAGTCAACTTAGATCTCTTTAGTCCATTAGTCATGTTTGATGCTTTTTTCATGCTGAATGACTTATTTCCAAGAAACCTACGAGCACATCTCCGGTAAACACAAGAATTAAAGGGTTGACATTTTACCTAACAGATATCACCGTGAAACCTACTTTGATTACTTTCATTAAGGCAATTTTTTTGTTTTATTACACGTTCTCTGACATGTGTTTAAATATGCAAAGGAGGCTATTATCTTATTCAACATATGCATCCTTTTGCGTGACTCTTTGCGGAGAAACTTAGATTTACAGATCTGTCGATTAAATCAACTAATCGATTAGTCGATACAGTTGAATGAGTGTTAGTCGACTAAGAATTTCTTCAAATCGAACACAGCCCTACTATCTATACTGCACCAAATACGACACTGCACTCCCTTGTGAAGTCGTTTGGATGAAAGGTTCTCAAAATAATCAACATGCAAACAAACAGACACACACAGAGATTCCTGCCTTTATTAGAGATAATAATATGTTCAGCCCCCTCTCTCCGAAGGTTCCAATATTCGATGCTCATCACTACCGAAGCTTCGAAGCTCAAAAAATGGTATTCGGACCAGCCCTAGTGCACTTGTTTTTCACCCCCACCAACATTCCTGCACCCACTAGCAGCATATCATTTCTCTGGGAAACACTGCATCCCTTCATCGCTCTGTCCTCTCTCTCCTCCCTCACTGGTGTCAGCCAAACGAATGCCATGCAATTGTGTTGGATTTGGTGGACCAAAGAATGGTGGTGGACTGGTAGCTGGAGAGAGGTGCCGGTTCACCTCCTGGGCACGGCCCAAGGTGCTCTTGAGCAAGGCGCCGAACCCCCAACTGCTCGGGCTGCCTTTCCATGTGCAGCTCCCCCCACTCTGACATCTCTCCATTAGAGCATGTAGAGGTACTGAGCATGTGTGTGTAATTCACGCCTGTGTGTAATGTGTGTAATAACAACAGTGAAAAACATAGTAATTTCCATTTGCGGGATCAATAAAGTACACATCATCATCATCATCATCATCATCATTATTATTATTATTATTATTTAGGGCTTGGCAATATATCGATATATCGATATTGTGATATGACACTAGATATCGTCTTAGATTTTGGATATCGTAATATCGTGATATGACATAAGTGTCTTTTCCTGGTTTTAAAGGCTGCATTACAGTGAAGTGATGTACTCTTCTGAACTTGGTTTTAGCTCTTCCATTATTTGCCTTTTCCCCACTTAGTCATTGTACCAAACAACGTTACATCCAGCCCTTTGCCTAGTAGACTTGCTAGCATGCTGGATAACAGCTAAACATCCCGCCCTGTCCTCTGCCTGATGGGCCTGTCTCTGCGGCAGATAGCATCGCTGGTGTTGGTACTTGCCGTTGGTCTATCGGTCGGCGCTGTACTGTAGCCTGTAAAGTTGATCTTTGAGGGTATGGCCTCAGGTTTCAGTCTGTTTGACTTAACCCTCACTAGTGACCCTGTTGTATCAAATGTACAGCTCTCTAAATAGTCTGTCGTTAAAAAATGGTCAATACAGACTCTAAATCCAGGGGCTGTTGGAGGGCTAGCCAGTTTTAAGGCAGCTAGCCATGAGTTGAGGACTGGTTTCCTTGTCAAAGGTAGCCTGTGGAAATGTATTTTAACCCCAGCTGCTTTAACAACTCATTACTGCAGCCATGGATGGATAGATGGATGGACTTTCAATGTACCATTTTACCCCTTTTAACAAATTCAGCCATTTTAATCATTGTACCAACGAAATAAAATACATCTGTTATATCACCTTTAATCACATTCCAGTTCAGTTCATCTTTAAGCGTTTTTGCACAGCACCAAAGCATATGAACGTCAAGACAACGCGGAGAGCATCTGGACGAGCCAACCATTGACTGTATAGCTAGAGCTGCGCAATATATCGATATCGTGATAGGAGACTAGATTTCGTCTTGGATTGTGGATATCGTGATAGGAGACTAGATTTCGTCTTGGATTGTGGATATCGTGATAGGAGACTAGATTTCGTCTTGGATTGTGGATATCGTGATAGGAGACTAGATTTCGTCTTGGATTGTGGATATCGTGATATGAGACTAGATTTCGTTTTAGATTGTGGATATCGTGATATGAGTCTAGATTTCGTCTTGGATTGTGGATATCGTGATATGAGACTAGATTTCGTCTTGGATTGTGGATATCGTGATAGGAGACTAGATTTCGTCTTAGATTGTGGATATCGTGATATGAGACTAGATTTCGTCTTAGATTGTGGATATCGTGATATGAGACGAGATTTCGTCTTAGATTGTGGATATCGTGATATGAGTCTAGATTTCGTCTTAGATTGTGGATATCGTGATAGGAGACTAGATTTCGTCTTGGATTGTGGATATCGTGATAGGAGACTAGATTTCGTCTTGGATTGTGGATATCGTGATAGGAGACTAGATTTCTTCTTAGATTGTGGATATCGTGATATGACATGAGTGTCTTTTCCTGGTTTTAAAGGCTGCATTACAGTAAAGTGATGTGATGTTCTGACCTTACCAGACTGTTGTAGCTGTTCTATTATTCACCTTTACCCACTTTTTATCTAAAATCTCATTGTGCAAATATTTTGTGAAAGCACCTCAACACTACAATATCGTTGCGGTATCGATAGAGGTATTTGGTAAAAAATATCGTGATATAGTTGTTGAGCTGAGAGTAGAGGGACTGAGGCTCGTTAGACTAGAAGGGAGAGACGGAGAGAGACTTTCACACATGAAACCGGTCAGGCTGCTGGGCTCCTCCATCTGTTTAAACAATGTATTTTTAGCTTTCACACATAGGCCTCTGTTCAACTGTTTGATGTGGACTGTTGAAATTAGGTATGTCCTGATCAGGGGATACAGAGTCATGTCCAATACTTAGATTTCCCTAAATGTTTATTAAATAAAATACTGTTTAGAATCGCCTGCCAGAAA
This sequence comes from Perca flavescens, assembly GCF_004354835.1. Classification (NCBI taxonomy): domain Eukaryota; kingdom Metazoa; phylum Chordata; class Actinopteri; order Perciformes; family Percidae; genus Perca; species Perca flavescens. The sequence goes on from NC_041334.1 coordinate 39,466,005, forward strand.
AGCTTGATTGAGTAGTAAGATGGCTTAGAGTACTTCTCCATAGCTTTCATGCTTTTAGGTTGTAGAAAGACGTCTTTACAAACCGATGCAAGTAATGTTTTGGGTGTTCTGAGTGACAACTGAAAGGGCAGAAACAGACAAATATATCTCTAACAACAGTACAACAGCAATAGAAGAAATCAACAGTCATTGGTAAAAGAAACTGGAAGCAAATAATCAAAATGTGTGAAATAGGAACAGGTTCCTGTTTCAGTGTCAAGTGAACTTCACAATAATGCCTAAAACAAGCTCTACTACTACTACTACTACTACTACTACTACTACTACTACTACTACGTCTATCCACACACACACACACACACACACACACACACTTATATATTATATATATCTATATTTTAGATTCTTCAAAGTAGCCACCCTTTGCTTTTTTATTAATAAGGGAAATAATTCCACTAATTAACCCTGACAAAGCACACCTGTGAAGGTAAAACCATTTCAGGTGACTACCTCATGAAGCTCATTGAGAGAACACCAAGGGTTTGCAGAGTTATCAAAAAAAGCAAAGGGTGGCTACTTTGAAGAATCTAAAATATAAGACATGTTTTCAGTTTTTTCACACTTTTTTGTTAAGTACATAATTCCATATGTGTTCATTCATAGTTTTGATGCCTTCAGTGAGAATCTACAATGTAAATAGTCATGAAAATAAAAAGATAAACACATTGAATGAGAAGGTGTGTCCAAACTTTTGGCCTGTACTGTACTGTACTGTACTGTATGTATGTATGTATGTATGTATGATACACGAAAACTGAATTCTTTCATACACGCGGAACTGCACGGAATTTGCATATTAATCTTGTTGACATATTAAATAATTTTTTTTTTCCAGTTTAAAAACAACAAGCGTAGAAAGGTCTCTACCTAAACTGTGGCCAAATGGCATTGTTAAACATGTTGCCTTGTAACCATACGTCATCGCGTTCACGTTGAGTTTGTTGCGAGGGGGAAAGAAATGCCGGAGCGAGTGGCTCCCGATAAGCCAACGGTGGCCAAAAAAATTAAGAAACTCTCAATTGACTGCTAAATACCGGGCTGAACAATAGGGGTGTGTGGGTTAATGTTTTTTTATTGTATGTCTACTGCAATCACATGGGAAAAGTAACTACATTTATATACTGTGAATCCTTTTTGAATCGAAAATCGATTTTGAATCGTGCACCCTTACTGAACAATACCCCCAACGACTACTATGAGTCTGGACAACAGCTGGTTTTTTTTAGGTTTTGTTGACATACCGTTGACTGGACCTGCCAAGACACATGTAGTAGGGCTGCCACCTCTTAGTCGACTAATCGGTCGTTTTGGTCTTCGTCGACTAAGATTTCTTTAGTCCATCAGTCATTTTTTATGCTTATTCATGCTTAATTACTCATTTCCAAGAAACTTCTGAGCACATTTATGGTAAACACGAGATTTAAAGTGGTGCTTTTGCAGGATTAATTGTGGAGAAACTCAGTTTTACAGATGGTTAATTAACTACATTTATATTGTGCTTTTCTAGTCTTAACCACCTCTCAAAGAGCACAGCTCTGTCAATTAAATCAACTAATCGATTAGTCGACAAAATCCTATAAGTGTTAGTCGACTAAGAAGTTCTTTAGTCGAGGACAGACCTACTCATAACCCTTCTTAAACCATTCATTCATGCTGTAATTAAATTCTGGGTTTCTTCCCCCCTGCATTCTTTTCACTTCTTAACTTTATATCCTCCGCAGAGGGCTGACCAAACGTGACATCGGTCTGCAGAACAACGCTGCAGACCCTGATGCGAGGTATTGCACAGGGCATGTAGGCTGCCAGCAGGGAAACGGGCAGTAAAGGGGAGACAAATTTAGCTCCAATGTCGTTTCACACAGAGCTGCAACACTGATGCAGCAGAATGTACACTCACTAGCAGGGTACGGTAGACTGGGTAAACCCAGCCTGATTTCTCCCTGCAGCTCAGGCTGGAAACCTGTACGTTTATCTTATTCTTTATTTATAAAAGGACAACACACAATCAACATTTCTGTAAATGTGCCAGTGTTAGCCAGCTGGCTAATTTTCAACTGTAGTCCTTTTGGTCAGATGATTTTGGACCAGAGCAGCAGGAAGCCGCAAGACATTAGTACGGGTTAAAACATACAGACAGAAGTCAAAAAGACACCATACAGACAGCTAGAGCAACAGACAAAATGTCCCTGTTTGCATCAAAGCAGCAAAGCACCAGCATCTATCCTGTATCCGTTACAAATCTGCAGGAACCAATCACAAACTGGCTTATCCACCTGGCGCGCTATTGGCGGGTTTAACACGATGACGATAGAGAAGCAAAGGCAAGCAGCTTTTTGTTTACATTCAACAACAATTCTACAAAAGAAGGATGTGTCTGCCTTACTACTGACAGGCTTTCGCTCTGCAAAGTACATGTCCCTGATCGTTGCTCCGATTGGTTGAAGGACTATCCAATTGCGTGCAGAGTCATTTGAACTATGCCTGTTGATCCCGCCTCTCGTGCAGTAGAAAATCCAGAGCAGACTCCCCAGACTAATGTTCAGTCTTTAAAGATTGAGCTTTGTCTGGTGATACTGTACAGGCCAAAAGTTTGGACACACTTTCTCATTCAATGAGTTTCCTTTTTATTTTCATGACTATTTCCATTGTAGATTCTCACTGAAGGCATCAAAACTATGAATGAACACATATGGAATTATGTACTTAACAAAAAAGTGTGAAATAACTGAAAACATGTCTTATATTTTAGATTCTTCAAAGTAGCCACCCTTTGCTTTTTTATTAATAAGGAAATAATTCCACTAATGAACCCTGACAAAGCACACCTGTGAAGGTAAAACCATTTCAGGTGACTACCTCATGAAGCTCATTGAGAGAACACCAAGGGTTTGCAGAGTTATCAAAAAAAGCAAAGGGTGGCTACTTTGAAGAATCTAAAATATAAGACATGTTTTCAGTTATTTCACACTTTTTTGTTAAGTACATAATTCCATATGTGTTCATTCATAGTTTTGATGCCTTCAGTGAGAATCTACAATGTAAATAGTCATGAAAATAAAAAGGAAACACATTGAATGAGAAGGTGTGTCCTAACTTTTGGCCTGTACTGTAGCCAGACTAAAACGTTCAGTACACTGGCCGTTCCCAACCTGGTGCGCCCAAATGTGACGTCACAAGGCAAGGCAGCTTTATTTGTAGAGCACATTTCAGCAACAGGGCAATTCAAAGTGCTTTACATAAAACATTAAAGAGCAGTTAGAAGACAATTAAAAACAATTTAAAAACATTAAAAGACAAGAATAAAATTGATAGTGCCGTATATGAATAAAAGTTACAGTGCAGTATAAGAAATCAAAGTTAATAAAATAGATTATTTAAAGAAAAGCAACATCAAAAAGATAGGTCTTTAGCTTAGATTTAAAAGAACTGAAAGTTGCAGCGGACGTACAGGTTTCTGGGAGTTTTTTCCAGATATGTGGAGCATAAAAACTGAACGCTGCTTCGCCCTGTTTAGTTCTGACTCTGGGGACAAGTAGACCTACTTGTTGTTCACTGCTAGGCACTGCTAGGCACTGTTAAGCGCTGAGGTGAGGACACTAGTGGTGCGTCTCAGCATAGCCATCTAGCGGTAGGGGGTTTAAACACAATATAAACATGAACCACTGTCTTACATGAATATTTTTGAACAATATTGCCTTTTTGAAAATCAATACAGTATTGCAAAATAACATATCACGATACTCAAGTGTATTGATTTTTTCTTACACCCCTAATTTCTACGGACTAGAAGAAGAAGAAAAAAGGTAAACAACAACAGCAGGACTGGCAGCAGCATTGCTGTCAACGCTTCGATCCGATTGGATGATCTACTTGGTGGGATCGAGCCTTTCATTCACCATAAAGGAACTCTTCTTAACCCAGTGAGGTTACCAGAGAGTCACTCTTAGAGTCCTGGCATCACGTTACCCTCGAGCTCGTCCAGGCTTCCCGTTTCCACTTTGTCGCGCACTCAAAATCCTGGCGCGCCGGCGAGATATCTACGTCATTTTGACGGCACATTGGCGCGCGCGAGCTCGGATGCGGCGACTGTAAATCGGCCTTTTAGGGTAAGTAGGAAGCAGGACAATTCAACCACTTAAGCTTCCAACTATCCAATGCTAAAGTGACAGTATAAACATCAACCACACTGATGCAATGTTTTGATTAGCAGCTTAAATTTATCAATATTTCCATTCACTTTTTCTTGTAACATTCACTAAACCCTGGTTGTAGCGTGGAAACTATAAAAAGTTTATTTATTACAGATCAGTGTCAGGGCTGTGTAGCTTTGACGTGTTACAACTATGTCCGCCAGAAAGCTAAACCTAGTCTAATCCAGTCAGCTGGCACATGTTAGGACTCAGTGCACACACACACACACACACACACACACACACACACACACACACACACACACACACACACACACACACACACACACACACACACACACACACACACACACACACACACACACACACACACACACACACGATGGATTAATGAATGACTGGATAGTTTTAGTGATACAGCTGTATTACAGAGAGATCCAAAGGGAGTTTGTAATCTGGCTCAAACTGCCTTGTATCTGATCTGCCCGAGTACTAGTGCTGTGCTCGATTGAAGAAATTCTTAGTTGACAAACACTCAATCAACTGTATCGACTAATCGATTAGTTGATTTAATCGACAGATCTGTAAATCTGAGTCATCCACAAAGAGTCATGCTAAAAGCACCACTTTAATTCTTGTGTTTACCAGAGATGTGCTCGTACGTTTCTTGGAAATAAGTCATTCAGCATGAAAACAGCATCAGACATGACTAATGGACTAAAGAGATCTAAGTTGACTAAGACCAGAACCACCGATTAGTCGACCAATCGACTAAGTGGGAGCAGCCCTACTGAGTACACCCCCCAGTTAGGTATTCCACATATTTGGGAACTGTCTGCGAGAGCAATGTGAAGTCCGTAGGCTCGTTCGAGATGAGTGGATGAGACTCCTGTAAAGTGCACGAGAGCAGCCGATTCCAGCAGACTTCAGGCTGAACAGGGAGTGACACAAACACTGTGGTCTAATTCAGATTTAATAAAATGTTATCAGACCCATATATCAGCTCCTACACAGTCTCCAGTTGTTTTTATTATGACAGAGTAGCTGTTATAATGCTCTACATGCAATCTGTTGCTGATTTTAATTAACAGACTGTAGATGATCTGTAATCTGAACTCTGACTTCTAAACATAACTATCAGCCTCACAACATGTGTTCTGTTCAGAATAATCCTTTAAATCATCTTTAAATAAAATTTTGCGCAGGCCTGGCTCATCTCGAACGGGCCTAGTCAAAGCCCAAGATTTTGGATATCGTGATATGACATAAGTGTCTTTTCCTGGTTTTTAAGGTTGCATTACAGTAAAGTGATGGACTTTTCTGAACTTACCAGACTGTTGTAACTTTTCTTTTATTCTCCTTTACCCCACGTAGTCATTATATCCACATTACTGGTGATTATTTATCTAAAATCTCATTGTGTAAATATTTTGTGAAAGCACCAATAGCTACAATATCGTTGCGGTATCGATATCAAGGTATTTAGTAAAAAATATTGTGATATTTGATTTTCTCCATATCGCCCAGCCCTATTCACAGTCCTTCCAGAAAAACAAAACAACAAAAGTTTTTTTGTGATTGTTGCGGGGCAAAAATCCTTGATTATGCGGCACATTTTTTTTTTTTTTTTTTTTTTTTTTTTTTTTTTTAAATACGATGGAATATGTGGGATATTTATGCAATGAAATTGCGGGAACTTGCAAAAATTGCGGATTAATGAAAAAGAGGGGAAAAAAGTGATTTGCGGAAATCGGCAATTCATGCGGCGAAAGTGCGGTGTATTTGAAAAAATTCGGCCACCCCACCTGCATAAATATGCAGACTTTGGCTGATTATGTATTGAATTATGCAATCGCATTTTTCTGGAGGGACTGTATTGCGATTTAGATAGAAACCCTGACAGCCAATCAAAATTAGGGCTGGGCGATTATGGAGAAAATCTGATAATAAAATATTCTAGACCAATTACTTTGATATCAATATTGCTGCAATATTGTAGGGTTGACAGTTGGGGCTTTAACAAAATATCTTCACACTTAGATTTTAGATCAATACTCACCAGTAATGTTGATATAATGTCTAAGTGGGGAAAAGGCAAATAATAGAAGAGCTAAAACAGTCTGGTGAGTTCAGAAAAGTACATCACTTTACTGTAACGCAGCCTTTAAAACCAGGAGAAGACACTTATGTCATATCACGATATTACGATATCCAAAATCTAAGATGATATCTAGTCTCATATCACGATATTACGATATCCAAAATCTAAGATGATATCTAGTCTCATATCACGATATTACAATATCCAAAATCTAAGATGATATCTAGTCTCATATCACGATATCGATATAATATCGATATATTGCCCAGCCCTAATCAAAATCCATCTGAATTTACATCAGGCAACAGCAGAGCGAGACACTGCAAAGAGATATTTATTCCACAGAAGCGGGTCAGTGGCATGGAGTGACTTTTCCGCTCGGTGGGGTAAGATCCTATAGGTAGCTCTGTGTATTTATATACAGAAGTACTGTATACTGCGCGCCTGCTCTTATCCCCGGCTCTCTGGAGCTCTGTGCACAGCGTGCAGGATATAACTACTTATTTTGGGAATGCTGTTCAACAGCATTCCCACTATTGTTACTCTGTTCTTTTTTCTTATCCAATCCACTTTATTTCTGTAGCACATTTTACAAAACACAAAGTTTCCAAAGTGCTGCACAGAAGACTCAGAACATACAAACAATTAATACAAAATAATAATATAAAATATAGAAAGAATAAAAGAAAGAATAAGCACCACAGTGGACCACATAACTCACACAGAATTAAAAGCCAAAGAATAAAAGTGTGTCTTTAGACGTGCCTTAAAACACTCAACTGTAGGGGCAGTTCGGACATGGAGGGGCAGGATATTCCAGATTATATATCTTATTCCGTACGTTTCTTTTGGCTCTCTGTAACTTCTGCATACGTTCAGCTATTAAAACCATTCAACTTTTAAAATGTTCAGCTCTTTCAGCTGATGATGGGACTTCTTCAACTTTTTTTCCTACTATTTATACTTTTTAAAATATTAAGCTTTTTAACACTTTTTTTTTTTAAACATTGAAGTCAATCTTTTGTCATATTCAACTTTTAAAGCCAACAGTTCAGTTTAGCATTAGCTTTTAACTTTTTAATGAAATTCATACTTATTAAAACGATTTCCACTTTTTCCAACTATTCTCATTTCTTAAACTTCTTCTCACGGATTTAAGCTATTCATCCAGTTTAGCTTTAGCAATTCAGCATTCCCACGCATTTTCTGCGGGAAATGCATTTTATAGTTACTTATTACTATCTTATGTATTATTATCATCAGTGCGTGTGCGCTTAAAGTGCCCATATTATGAAAAAAAACACTTTTTCTGGGATTTGGGGTGTTCTTTTATGTCTCTGGTGCTTCCACACACATACAAACTTTGAGAAAAATCCATCCATGGTGTTCTGAGTGAGATCTGGTTTCTGAATGTGTCCTGCCTTCAGTCTCCTGGTGAGCTGTTCAAAATCGGCTCGGACTGTGACGTCACAGTCCGAAATGAGCTGGCTAACCGCAACCGTTAGCGTTAGCATGCTAATGCTAACGCTAACGCTAGCATGCTACGTCGTTCTCAATAGCAAAGCACTGCTACAACACACACAAGTTCACCATAATCTACAAAAGAACTACTTACATGTGCTCCCTCATTTAGAAGTCTCCCAGCTGATCCTGCCTTGTAACTGACCAAAGTTGGAGAAACAGGCTTTCTTTTACTGTCTCTAGAGTTAGCTAGCTGACATGTTCTACATCTGAGCTACTGAGCATGTGCGAGTGCAATCAAAGATAGTACAGAAGAAGAAGAAGAAAAGAGGTCTCACTCTGTAGCTAAAACAGAAACCAGGTGAAAAGAGGATCTGCAGCAGTGAGAGAGAGCTGCAGCAGTACAACTAAAATATGGTGTTTTTTGAAAATGAAACCATGTAAACCTATTCTGGTACAACCTTAAAATACAGATATGAACCTGAAAATGAGCATAATATGGGCGCTTTAACACCACTGTTTACGTAACATTATCGTTCACCAGTGTGGATGCTCACTAGGGCTGGGTTTGAAAAGAAAAATCTATTTTCTGATTCAAATCTATTTTCATTTGAATGATCCAATATCGATTAATAGAAATCCAGAATCGCCATCAGTCTGTATGATATGAAACTACAAGACCTGAGGAATCCATTGGTACCAACCATGTCATGCTAGCTTGTCTGAAAGGGAGAAACGCTCAACAAAAGTTAAAAAAGTAGCCCTAAACTGTGTAAGAATTTCTTCCGTCTAGCGGCGAAATTGTATTTTGCATTCAAAACGAATAGTGCTCTCTAGCTGTCACGCCTGCCCCGCTCTTATGGGGTTTGTGTGTTTGGACTTCCTGTTTTATTTAGAAGTTTTTCTGTTCCCCTTAGTGTTTCTTGTTTTGTTACTTACTGTCTATTGGTTTTCCCGCCTTTGTTTTTGTCTGATGTCTTTCACCTGTTCACCAGTCCTTCAAGTCCTTCAGTCCTGTCAAGTTTCTTTGTTTTTGTTGGTTTTCCCATTTCCTGTTTTATTTTGAAGTCCGTCTTTTCTCCCTTGTCTTCTCTGGCTTTCTTCCAATGTTTTCCCGCCCTTGTGGTTGCCCTAATGTGTTTCACCTGTTGTATCACCTGTCCCTTGTTAGTCCTCGTTACCTCTTGTATTTAGTCCCTGTGTTCCACCTCGTCTTTTGTCCGATCAATGTATTCTGTTGCTGTGTGTCCCTGACACTAGCGCGTAGCTTTTTCAAATGCGTGTTGCGACTAAGGTAGCCATTATGTACCAAGAAGCTATGATAACTTGTCTTCCAATTTTGGCGATGACTATTCCTTCTCCCATGGCTCGGCATCAGTACGATCCTCCATTGTGAACTAAAGTGCAGTTGCAGGCTTTCAGATTTGGGGCAGTGACGAGCGCCTCTTGCTTGTCTCCTTCTCCTTTTTCAGCTGGTTTCAGTCATGTGACGATGACTCTGAACAAAAACGCGTTGTGGATTAGCTAGACAGGTCGGCTAGTGCTTTTTGTCGCTCTCAGCCATAGTTTGGACTGACCCGTCCAATGTTAATACAGATAAGAAATTCTTCGCTTACGAGGATAAGTTAGATTATTGGCAGAGGTCATTTTACACCAATGAGGACACATTTATGAATGAAGACATTTATTTTAGCTAATGAAATACTTAAAAATACTACACAGTTTACTTTTAAGCTACATTTTGGCGAGGGAAAAACTGGCATTTCAAAAGTGGGTCCTTTGACCTCTGACCTCCAGATATCCGAATCAGGAAATTAGTGACCACACCCAGCCCTGATGCCCCGAGACGAGCTAGCTAACTGCAACCGTTAGCATGTTATCGTTCTCAATAGCAAAGCACTGCTACAACACACACTAGTTCACCATAATCTACCAAAGAACTACTTCCATGTGCTCCCTGGTTTAGAAGGAGTCTCCCAGCTGATCCTGAAGTTGGAGAAACAGCCTTTCTTTTACTGTCTATGGAGCTAGCTGACATGATCTACGATCTGAGCTACTGAGCATGTGCGAGTGTAATCAAAGATAGTACAGAAAAAAAGAGGTCTCACTCTGTAGCTAAAACCGAGACCTGAACACAGAGTGAAAAGAGGAGCTGCGGCAATGTGCAGTACAACAAAAATATGGTGTTTTTTGAAAATCAAACCATGTAAACCTGTTCTGTTACAAACTTAAAATACAATTAGGAACCTGATAATGAGCAGAATATGGGAGCTTTAAGAGATAAGCTGCTAGGTCTGATCTGACCTTCCCATGGTGGCCGCTGCTTAAATAAGAACACACTGCATTATTTAATCTAAGATATCCATCCCACCAGATGTGTTTGTGTCAATTAGTTCATCCTCCTTCACAGTTGTCAGTGTCAACGGCCCTGCAGGGAGGCCGTGACATCAGCAAGCAACAGTACATAACATGTAATCAAAGTGTTACAGGTCTCAATCCTTCAACACATTTCAGTCTGGCTACATTACAATAAAACTTATATAAATATTCATTGTCTTTTACCCTGGGTGTGACATGTGCTACATAATAAATACAGCTTGCCATGATCATGGTATAACAAGAAACATTCCTTGTTTTAAGGAGATTTATTGATTGACAACATTTCATTATTTGGTATGCAGTAGCAACGAGAAAACTAGCGCGGTTCTCGATTGAAGAAATTCTGAGTCGACGAACACTCATTCAGTTGTACCGACTAATCGATTAGTCGATTTAATCGACAGTTCTGTAAATCTGAGTTTCTCCGCAAAGAGTCACGCAAGTGGATGCATACAGTACAGGCCAAAAATTTGGACACACCTTCTCATGCAATGCGTTTCCTTTTTATTTTCATGACTATTTACATTGTAGATTCTCATCGAAGGCATCAAAACTATGAATGAACACATATGGAATTATGTACTTAACAAAAAAGTGTGAAATAACTGAAAACATGTCTTATATTTTAGATTCTTCAAAGTAGCCACCCTTTGCTTTTTTATTAATAAGGGAAATAATTCCACTAATGAACCCTGACAAAGCACACCTGTGAAGGTAAAACCATTTCAGGTGACTACCTCATGAAGCTCATTGAGAGAACACCAAGGGTTTGCAGAGTTATCAAAAAAAGCAAAGGGTGGCTACTTTGAAGAATCTAAAATATAAGACATGTTTTCAGTTATTTCACACTTTTTTGTTAAGTACATAATTCCATATGTGTTCATTCATAGTTTTGATGCCTTCAGTGAGAATCTACAATGTAAATACTCATGAAAATAAAAAGGAAACTCATTGAATGAGAAGGTGTGTCCAAACTTTTGGCCTGTACTGTAAGTCATTCAGCATGAAAAAAAAGCATCAGACATGACTAATGGACTAAAGAGATCTAAGTTGACTAAGACCAGAACCACCGATTAGTCGACTAATCGACCAAGAGGGAGCAGCCCTACAGTCTGGCTGCATTACCATAAAACTGACCAAATATAAAAGCCATGATGTCATTGTGTTGTGATTTTTCCCAGCAGCTCCAGTGGAGTCTGAAAAGTGAGCATGTTTCTTTGTGGGATCTCTTCCAGTCTTACAGTAGACCCTGCTCTGGATGTACAGAAAGCTATCAATAATAAAGCAATCTGCTGGATCGCCGAGCCGACCGATCACACCCGTTTCTCTCCAGTGCACGCTTATTACACAAAGACAAGATGGTGAAAACTGCAGAGCACAAAAGCGATCGGAAAATGTCCATTTCTGCAGTAAAACGTGTGATGAAAGAGTTCCCACTGACGTTAACCGTTACCTTAATGTACCGTTAGCTTCAGCGTGGTATTCAGATCACCTTAGTTCAGTCCCAACGCTGAATAATCCAGAGGAAAGCAACAAACTCTGTTTTAACATATTAGAGCAACATCAGACTGTAGGCTGGCTACTGAACAAACTAAAACCTGCAGACTCATGTGACTCACAACGTTCCTACTACAAGAGGAACCTACGGTTAGGAGGTATTGGTTAGGCAAGCCGGGTGTGTGTGCGTGCGTGTGTGTGTGTGTGTGTATCGGTTGTGCACGTGTGTGTGTGTGTGTGTGTGTGCGTGTGTGTGTGTGCGTCGGTTGTGCGTGGGTGCCGGTTGTGCACGTGCATGGATGTATGCCGGGTGTCTGTGTGTGTCGGTTGTATGCGCGCATGTGTGTGTCGGTTGTGCACGTGTGTGTGTGTGAGAGAGAATGTATGTATGTATGTATGTATGTATGTATGAGAGAGAATGTATATATATATATATATATATATATATATATATATATATATATATATATATATATATATATATATATATATATATATATATATATGTATGTATGTATGTATGTATGTATGTATGTATGTATGTGTGTGTGTCTGTGCGTGTCTGTGCATGTGTGTGTTCACAGAGAACTCTTTGGCGCCCCCCAGAGGTTTTAGCCAGTCCCAAAAGACCACCAGCGCTAAAAAGATAAGAAGTGAGAAAATAATAGCGATTCAAATCTTCTCTAACTGTGTTTATCAGCAATTTACCAAAACAACCGTTGAACAAGCAGAACATGAACTTGAATAGGAGCGCTAATCTCAGTTTGATCCCCACAGAGTCGGGCTGTACTGGACTCTCCCGGTGACTTAACGGTGGTATATAAATATTAATATTGTTTTGTTAATTGGGGATTCATTAACTCAAGCGTAATAGGTATTTTTGTTTATCAAATTGTCAAAAAAACAAACAAACAGGCAAATGCATATAGATTTCTGTCAAATAAGGTAACACATACTCTTTGCCTTTGCTGTGTGTGTGTGTGTGTGTGTGTGTGTGTGTGTGTGTGTGTGTGTGTGTGTGTGTGTGTGTGTGTGTGTGTGTGTGTGTGTGTGTGTGTGTGTGTTGCACCATTGCCCTTCAAAACTCTTCGTTATTAGGGATGCACCGATGCCAGTATCGGTTATCGGTCCGATGCAGTGCCCATGTACTCGTACTTTTAATCATAAAATTACTCAGATACTCCGATACTACCACACCCGATACCACCTTATATACAGTATATCATTAGACAGGGTAAAAACAGCCCGATCTGCCGGGGGTTTGATTCCTCCCAGCAGCTCAGGCTGGGAACCTGAACATCTTTCTATCCTGCTTCTGTTACAAACCTGCGGGAACCAATCACAAACCGGCTTATCCACCTGCCGCGCTATTGGCCGGTTTAACACAAAGACAACATTCAGCGGAGGAAACCATTGATGGCGCTGTCGCTGCCACATCACCATGATCGTTGGTCTGATCTGATTGGTTGAAGGACTATCCAATTGCGTACAGTCAAACTATGCTAAAATACAGAGCAGACTCCCCAGACCAGGGATGTCAAACTCAATTTCCCAGAGGGCCACACTGGAAAAAGAGAATCCCACCAAGGGCCAGAAAATGGCGAGATTATTGACATGCTTTTGTAACTGCAGGTCCCTGTTTTTTTTACATTTTGGGAGCTTTTTATCTCATTTTTGTTGATTTTGTTCTGACTTTTTTTGTGGCTTTCTCAGACATTTGTCACCTTTTTGTAAATCTGTATGCTTTTTGTCACATTTTTGTTGACATGAAGCCCTACAAAAGTCATCAAAAGTGTTCCTTAGCCGTCGTAAAATTTAGCAAATCAAGAAAAACAAAGATTTTGCTCTCAGCCTGAATATTAAAACTCTCTCTCGGCCTCTTCTGGGGGAATTTCTGAGTCTCAGAGTCTGCAAATCTGCACAGCACTACTCTGCAAAAAGCACATTTTTTTTTACAAACAAGCTAAAAGGAAAGCTGTCGGTTTGTAGTCTAACTGTTTATATAGTCATACAGACACGAGTCTTTCAATTTGGACAAAATCTTGTAAACTTAGCTGCTGGGTTAAAACGCTGGAGCAGTAAATCCACATGGCTACTTAATAGTTCAGTTCAAGTTTATTGTCATATGCATATTAATACCAAGTAACACAGCAAGGAAATGCAACGAAATACCCACTAAAGCTGCACACATTAGTGGGTATGTTGTATCCTTTTCTGAATTTCTTTACTTTGTAAATTGTATATGGGTTTTTGAAGTTGAATGAATTTTTAAGTCTTATGTGAACATTATATACAGGGCTTTTGTTAATTTATTGATAAACGATGTACTTACTGTAGTAAAAATTGTAATGTAAATTTTATTATACGTTTTAAATGATGTACCTACTGTAGTAAATTTTATTATGTAATGTTTTAAATTATGTACCTACTGTAGTAAATTTTATTATGCAATGTTTTAAACGATGTACCTACTGTAGTAATTATTATTATACGTTTTAAATGATGTACCTACTGTAGTAAATTTTATTATGCAATGTTTTAAATGATGTACCTACTGTAGTAAATTTTATTATGCAATGTTTTAAACGATGTACCTACTGTAGTAAATTTTATTATGCAATGTTTTAAATGATGTACCTACTGTAGTAAATTTTATTATGCAATGTTTTAAATGATGTACCTACTGTAGTAAAAATTTTAAATATGCAATGTTTTGCAATGTTTTAAACGATGTACCTACTGTAGTAAATTTTATTATGCAATGTTTTAAACGATGTACCTACTGTAGTAAATTTTATTATGCAATGTTTTAAATGATGTACCTACTGTAGTAAATTTTATTATGCAATGTTATGTGACCTGTGTGATCTTAGCCCGTGGGACTACGGGTGGAAATTAGCCCTTGGCTACAATCCTTCATGTTAACATGCATGTATTCCATGTTTGTTTATTAACATGCACTGTCCCAATCAAATAAATAAATATCATCCAAGTCGGCGTCTCTTCGGTGAGTTCTGAGGAACTTTTTGGACCTCGGGGAGACTGATCAGTCACACTGGCTTTACTGCCGACGGTCTGGTGTATCAGAGCCTTAAACTTCACTCAGTATTTTGATATCAGGGATTATTATACGAGTTATTTTATTGACACTATCTCAGGGAAATCTCCAGCCCATAAGCACTGAGCTTTTAATAGAAAAAAGGCCAGGTACTTTGAAAACACTGCTTTGTTCTAATTGACAATAATATCAGAGTAGGCCAAAATCATCTGTGTCTGAAAACACCCTTGGACCCCAGAGGGATTATAAAGTACTTTTATCGGTACTCAGTATTGGCGAGTACACAAATTTAAGTACTTTTATTTGGTCTTTAAAAAAGTGGTATCGGTGCATTTGTTAGTAAAGTATTTTTCATGCTTTGGTTGTCTGATAAATTGATGTAGAATGAGGCCATACATGGTTATTTTGAAAAAAAACAGACATTTCCCTTCGTTTACACGCAAACGGAGAATTAACCTCTGAAAACGAGTCTTTCTCAAAAATTGTGTCCAGAGTGGAGATTTTGGAAATCTTTGTTTTCACGTTTGCATGTTTCCATTAAAACTGAGACAAAGGGAGGTTTAGGCAGCCGAGGAAGTGAAGAAGAGAAGAGAGAGGAAGTGATTCGTTGCCGTTGTTGCTATTTTAGGGATTCTGATTGGCTAACGTGGGCTTTAGCTTCTCGTTACACCGCCACCTACAGGTTTGGCGTGATTTTTGGTTCGCTGTGAACACAAAATGTGGCAACAAAATGTATCCAAGAACCATTCAAATCGGAGTAAATTACGTTATAATCAAACAAACTCTTGTAGATTAGTGTTACCTTTCCAGCCTTGCAGCTCCAAACCGTAGTTGGGAGACCTGTAGTTTCTTAATGCTAACTCAATTAAAAAACCTGGCTTGTAGCCGCTAACTAGCTTTTATAGCTAGTTTATTTATATATTCTTTTTCCCCCCACTATGGCCCGCCCTTCAATAGCTTCAATAGCTATTATTGGCCAGGCGTCCATGCTTACACAAGGTAACGTAACCTGATTTGTTCAGGTCCTATCCCCTGACCAATCGGCTATCCTAACCTTAACCATTCAAGTTGAAATGCCTAACCCCAACCAATCGAGCGGCTTCGTAGGGCGGGTCTTGGCGTGGCCATCGTGGGATTTGTAATTTTGCATCCAGGCAACTCTGCAGTGAAGATGGCCAGGAGACATCGTGATGACGTTGCATTATACAGGTGCTTTATTTCTTCTGTGCAGCAAAAAGCATTTTTAAAATCAGCCATATCTGAACTTATCTAGACACTTCCAGTTACACACAGACACAACTTAAAGTAGGGCTGAAACGATTCCTCGAATAACTCTATTACAAAAAAATCCTCGATGCAAAATGACTGCCTCGAAGCTTCGTTAAATCAGTGTTACCGAGGGGCTAAGAGAAGAGACCGGCTGGGGAAAATCACAGAAAGTGTCCAAAGTTTGGAATCAGTTCAAACGTGATTAAAACTAAAACTCTGTACAGCGTGTCTACTGCAAAATCAAACTAGCTTAGCACGATAATAGCACGACGACTAACTTAATCCTCCATTCCACGAAGAGGACCGACTAAAGTCAATCAGAGTGGTATGGACGATGAAACTACACCAAACACAACGACTACCAAAAACAAGAAAGTACGTGGTGCCTAGTGGGGACCACGATCTGATGAGCCGACGCGTTTAACCCTAACTTTCCTCTTATTTGTGAAATAAGCATGTGACCCGTTTCAACTCCACCCCTCGAAGAATCGGAATCGATGAGAATCGAAAGGAAGAATCGGAATTGGAATCAGAATCGTTAAAATCCAAACGATGCCCAACCCTAAAAGTTCATTATACAAATTATACAAAAGCCTAAGCAAACCTCTAGTGATAATAACAAAAGTAATTGGTGCTTTTTGAATCACAAGTGCCAATAAAATCCATGTGTGTATGCATTTATCCCTGAAGAGAGGAAAGGATGACGCTACTGATGTCATTATAAATAGCTTATGCTGGGCACACACACACACACACACACACACACACACACACACACACACACACACACACACACACACACACACACACACACACACACACACACACCTTTGTGGGGACATGTCATTGACATAATGCATTCCCTAGCCCCTTAACCCTAACCTTAACGATCAAAACTAAATGCCTAACCTTAACCCTTACCCTAACCTTAACCATGACAACTAAATGCCTAACCTTAACCCTTACCCTAATCTTAACCATCACAACTAAATGCCTAACCTTAACCCTTACCCTAATCTTAACCATGACAACTAAATGTCTAACCTTAACCCTTACCCTAACCTTAACCATCACAACTAAATGCCTAACCTTAACCCTTACCCTAACCTTAACCATGACAACTAAATGCCTAACCTTAACCCTTACCCTAATCTTAACCATCACAACTAAATGCCTAACCTTAACCCTTACCCTAACCTTAACCATGACAACTAAATGTCTAACCTTAACCCTTACCCTAACCTTAACCATGACAACTAAATGCCTAACCTTAACCCTTACCCTAATCTTAACCATCACAACTAAATGCCTAACCTTAACCCTTACCCTAATCTTAACCATGACAACTAAATGTCTAACCTTAACCCTTACCCTAACCTTAACCATCACAACTAAATGCCTAACCTTAACCCTTACCCTAACCTTAACCATGACAACTAAATGCCTAACCTTAACCCTTACCCTAATCTTAACCATCACAACTAAATGCCTAACCTTAACCCTTAACCTAACCTTAACCATGACAACTAAATGTCTAACCTTAACCCTTACCCTAACCTTAACCATGACAACTAAATGCCTAACCTTAACCCTTACCCTAATCTTAACCATCACAACTAAATGCCTAACCTTAACCCTTACCCTCACCTTAACCATCACAACTAAATGCCTAACCTTAACCCTTAACCTAACCTTAACCATCACAACTAAATGCCTAACCTTAACCCTTAACCTAACCTTAACCATCACAACTAAATGCCTAACCTTAACCCTTACCCTAACCTTAACCATCACAACTAAATGCCTAACCTTAACCATCACAACTAAATGCCTAACCTTAACCCTTACCTTAACCATCACAACTAAATGCCTAACCTTAACCCTTACCTTAACCATCACAACTAAATGCCTAACCTTAACCCTTACCCTTACCTTAACCATCACAACTAAATGCCTAACCTTAACCCTTACTCTAACCTTAACCATCACAACTAAATGCCTAACCTTAACCCTTACCCTAACCTTAACCATCACAACTGAATGCCTAACCTTAACCCTTACCCTAACCTTAACCATCACAACTAAATGCCTAACCTTAACCCTTACCCTAACCTTAACCATCACAACTAAATGCCTAACCTTAACCCTTACCCTAACCTTAACCATCACAACTGAATGCCTAACCTTAACCCTTACCCTAACCTTAACCATCACAACTGAATGCCTAACCTTAACCCTTACTCAAACCTTAACCATCACAACTTAATGCCTAACCTTAACCCTTACCCTAAGCATAACCTAATTCTATCCCTAATCCTAAAAACAAGTCTTAACCCTCAAACAGACCTTTAAACTCGTGGGGTCCAGCATTTTGGTCCCCACGAGACTGTGCAGACCCCACAAGGATATTGTAGTCCCCGGTTTTTGGACCCCACGAATATAGTAAAACAGGTACACACATACACACACACACACACACACAGTGTATTTCAAAGTCCCTGAATGCCACATAGTTGGTTAATCCAGTGGCTGCCTCAGCCTGTTCAACCTGTTCTACAGAGAAACTATAGACACATAGAAGCTAGACAACAGACGCTGCAACACACAGATCTAATCCCTCTGAATCAGATCTTAAACCTGTGGTTTTTAAAGAAATTACAAGTCTCACAGGTAGCTTGTTAGTTGGACACGAATTTCACCAGAGTGTCTTCAAGTAGGATAGATATTTTTTTAAGTGGGTGGGACAGAAATCCAGACTTTATTTTGTTCTGATTTTTTTCCCCAGCTTTCCTAGCATGAGAAACACAGCTGTGTCTCTCCCTTGAGTTCTGGGATCATTTCCAGGACTTAATTGGGATAATGAATTACCCTCCAAGTACAGTGTTGGACACATGTACAGGAGGAAACACTCCAGAGTTGAAGGATTCCCTCCGAACATGTAAATGTAGATGCACCCTTATACAAACTGAACCTGTTCAGGCCTGAGCAGAGTCTGTACGCAGTAGCAGGTCTTGCTGCAGGTTGTTATGTAAAAAGAGTGCATGTGTGTTTGTGACAGCACTACTGACAATTGGTACATGGGAATCACTTTGAGGTGGCCATTTGTGAAAATACTAGGGCTGTCCTCGACTAAAGAAATTCTTAGTCGACTAACACTTATACGATTTTGTCGACTAATCGATTAGTTGATTTAATTGACAGAGCTGTGCTCTTTGAGAGGTGGTTAAGACTAGAAAAGCACAATATAAATGTAGTTAATTAACCATCTGTAAAACTGAGTTTCTCCACAATTAATCCTGCAAAAGCACCACTTTAAATCTTGTGTTTACCATAAATGTGCTCAGAAGTTTCTTGGAAATAAGTAATTAAGCATAAAAATGACTAGTCGACTAAAGAAATCTTAGTCGACTAAGACTGAAACGACCCATTAGTCGACTAATCGACTAAGAGGTGGCAGCCATAGAAAATACTAGGGATGGGGGAAAAACAAAATCAATACAGTATAGTATCGCAATATTTTTCGTGGCAATACTGTATCGATACACAGACGCCAAGTATGGATCTTTTATTATATGTGTGTTGGTCAGTCTGTCTGCTTGACAATCACATTTTGCAGCAATACAACTGAAGGGAGATGAACAAACAGAGAAATGTATCTTTTTAGATAAAACAGACGTTGACACAATTTTCCTTTGGGGACATCATTTGAAATTGGGAAAAATGTAACACATTGCAATATATTGCAGAATATTGCAATGTGTTTAAAAATCGCAATAATATCGTATCGTGACATAAGTATCGGGACGATATCGTATCGTGACATAAGTATCGGGACGATATCGTATCGTGAGAGACCTCTGGTGATTCCCACCCCTAGAAGATACGGTACAAAATACATCATCAAAATGTCAGTTCAGTCATCATCATGATCTCTTACCTTGCCGGTCTTGTGGTCAAACCAAACCAGGGCATGATTCCTGGACAGCACCTTGCAATCAAAGGTGGCGTTGTTCTGGGCCGGCCGGCACCGAGCCACGGACCTGCCGATCTTGACTGGCTCATCCAGGTACACATGCCGCTCCTGGAAAGGGTGCGAGTTGGGTCGGCAGGCGAACACAGCCAGCGATGAAGGCATTGATTTTGGCTTAAGAGTATTACTCCAACCAGACACGAGGGAAAGGTTTTCTTGATCCAGAGTGGCAGTCTTCTGTTGCAATACCCAATGAATAATCTGCGATATCTGTGGCCTATATGTAGGCAGAAATGGTAGTAGTACTCTAAAAATGTCCTAAGCACTAACTAATAAACATTGTCCACTGTGCACAGCCCAGGCTGCACCGCTCTCCCACTTCGATTCAACAAGACTCTCCTGTGTTTGAAACAAATGGAAATAAAAAAACAAACCAACAGGTATAAAACAGACAAGACATTCCCCTTACTGACTGTCCACCAAAAGCTACATAACGATACTTCTATAATCTGACAGCAGGCACTATGTACAGACCAGGGTGCTATGTGTCAAGACATACATGACTGAGTATAGCACTGACAGCTTGGAAAACAGCCTCCCACGTCCATCAAACTATTCCAGCACTGAAGCAGACAGCCAGTCAGCCACCAAAGACTTGATGTTCAGTCCCCCCCAAGATAGCAACAGCTCACACACAGTTAATTGTGACTACTAACTGAATGAGTTAGTGCAACAACGCCAGTGGGCTTACATTTGGCGTGTGTCATATGTAATATATCCGTATTTACAGCCATAATCTGTGTGACATCGTTTCCCTGAAACAGGGAACCTTAGCTAGCTACCTTAGGCTACCACTCTCTCCACAGAACACCTATAAGGTCGCTAATTACACCTAGCAAGACTAATCACCCCTGAGTTATTATACATTAACGGTCAATTAGGCAAACTAAAGCAGGTCCGTGTCCTCTCTTCGTCTGAATTAGTTGGTGCAGAGGCTTCAAAACACTTAGACGGGATGAACGGGGGATTAGCAGGTCGTCTTGTGCAACTAAAATGCTAATTGGCTAGCTCGCTAGTGAACAGGCAAAAGCGCTAAACTCTCGGCCAACGGTTTCTGGCGTTGTACCAGCAAGCTAGGCTAAGCTAAGCTAGGCTAGGCTAGGCTAATGAGTGCTGACAAACTTATACACCGGGTCTTAAATGTTTTCTCCCCACCCCTCTCGACCAGTTCGCTTACCGGGTGGAGGCGAAATGCCATCCCTGTCTCCTGGAGCAAATAAAAGCGGCAAGCTAGCCCGCCTTTTTGGCTACTAGCTACTACGGAGCATTGCAAACAAACGTTAGCATGAATGCGGTGGTGAACTACCGAGCAGCTAGCCAGCTAACTGACAGCCAGTCAGGGGCAGAAACAGACGCGGAAAAATCAGGGGAGTTTCTCGACTGCGGGTCCTCACGCATCACACCAGCCCGATTATTAGTATTATCTTCCAGGGAGGGAGGGGGAAAGAAACTCCGTAAAAGCCACAAGTTGCGCGGCCGTCGTCTGTCTCAGTCCACGGCCGTGTTTTGCCGAGACGGGTTTTGATTTAAAGCCGTCGCCTTCGTACAGTTTTCTGGAATGAATCTAGAATAAGTTGTCCTCCTCCGCAGGTCCCAGCCGCCATAATGTTACTGTAACTGGAGAGCAAACAGGCGGGGTGGTGCGTTCACGGACCGAGTCACATCAACTCCGCTCACCGGCTGGGCTCATTATTAAATCAGTTGACTATGAAAATCAGTTGACTATGAAAATACAAAATTCATTTTACATTATATGCCAGACAATAGATGAAAATTAGCTATGGTGCTAAATCTAGCACATTTACATTACATTGTGTACTTGTACTGATTTTACATTACATGTTATTTTAGCTGACGCTTTTATCCAAAGCGACTTACAATTGTTACATATCAGAGGTGACACACCTCTGGACCAGCTAGGGGTTAAGTGTCTTGCTCAGGGACACATTGGTTGATGTATGGCAGTGGGAATCGAACCCAGGTTTGCCACACCAAAGGCAAGTGATATATCCACTGCGCCATCACCACCCCATTAATATGCACTGTCCCTATCTAAATAAACAATTAAATAAATAAAAAATACATTAGATATACGCAGTTAATTTCGTGGGGCTAAAGGGATGCTATGGAAACCCATTTCTGCCAGGGAAAATAATTATAAGTTGGAAATATTCTTATTCTTATTATATTTTTTTTATTTTATTTGTTAGGGACTATCCATGTACAATTTTTAACATAAATGTTGCCATTTGATGTATAGTAGGCCTACCAGAGTTATTAGCCTTAGGATAATTTACATCTGCAGTCCCTCGGCCGGACACAGTTTAAATCCAACAGTAAAAACATGACAACATCAACACAACAACAAGACAGATCACAAAACCTATACACACACACACACACACACACACACACACACACAGACACACACAGACACACACACAGAGAGAGACACACAGACACATATACACAGACACACACACTCATACACATGCAAAGACACACATACACACAGACACAAACACACACACACACACACACACACATACAGACACACACACAGACAAACACACACACACACACCTGTTTATGAACAAATAAATAAATAAAAATACGTAATGAGTCATATAATTCTGACTTACTGAATCAAGATTTCGAGACATTAAAAAAACAAGACAGATCACAAAACCACACATAAACACACATACACACACACAGACACACACACAGACACACACCTGTTTATGAACAAATAAATAAAGTAAATTATGTAATGAGTCATATAATTCTGACTTACTGAATCAAGATTTCGAGACATTATATTAACAAAATGATGACTAATACATTTAAAATTATAACATCACAGCAACTTTGTGTGAAGCTACATGGACCATACCTGTATTTTCATATTATGTGTTCTGTTTGTA
Organism: Perca flavescens; assembly: GCF_004354835.1. NCBI lineage: Eukaryota > Metazoa > Chordata > Actinopteri > Perciformes > Percidae > Perca > Perca flavescens. The sequence continues at coordinate 39,488,938 of NC_041334.1, forward strand.
CTGTATACTGTACTACTTGTACTTTATTGGCATGTAATAACTATTACTATTTGAACTATTTTATAGCAATAGAATTCAGCCGGATACTGTTACATTGCTAGATAGTGTTTACTATTTATGTTATAACCTTACTGTCACGTTATTGCTATTTTGACCTATTTAGCTAATTTTTATCTACTTGTAACTTTTGGCACTTTTTTTTAATCTTAATCTTATTTATTTTAATAGCATTAATACGGAGATATTGATATGGAGGTTGCAATCTTAACTGATCTGAACAGTTAGACATTCCCCCTGGCCCTGATTGGTGCATCTGAACAGTTAGACACCTCCCCTGGCCCTGATTGGTGCATCTGAACAGGGAGCTGTGGATTTTTGCAAATCCCACTCCAGGCTGTAGGTGGAGCCAGAGGAGCTGGATTTATTTTAAATGACCTGCTTCATGTAGTTCTACTGGAACATAGGGTCAGTTTCATGACAGAAAGGTAGGTTTAGAAGTCTTACCTACTGCACCTTTAATGTTTTTGTACTTGTACAATGCCAATAAAGATATTTTTTATTTATTTTCTACAGTTTGTAGCTGACTTTGACTATTAGTTTATTATACTAATAGTCTATTAGCTGGCGTAAATGTAGCCTAAACAGGCATTATTTTAGATAAAATATGGTATTATTGGATTATAATGGTAAAAATGTAACTGATTTGGAAGTCATGCAACCGATTTTGGTCCATATTGCTAGATGTGAGAAGTAGTGCTCATGAACAACAGAAAATGGAAAACACATAACAATTTACTTTAATTTGACTATTCTTAAAGCTACTGTACACACGTGTAAAGTTATTATTAATATATCTAAACTATTTGTATTACAAAAATCAAACCAATGCTCTAATATTACAGGAATACACTGTCAGAAATAAAGGTACGGTTGAGGTCCATTGATGTTCTCTGAGGTACAACTGCTGGTGATGGACCCCCCCAAAGGGTCATAGTTGATCCGTAAGGTACACATTTGTACTTTTATCTAGGTTGAAAGGGTACAAACGTGAGAAAGGGTCCTTGTCTGTACCATTTTTCGAACATATAGGGGTACAATAAGAAAGATGTCAGCGTGTGACCCATGGTGTGACCAAAATGATGTTGGGGAATGGGATGGCACGGAAATTATGAAGTTCTGAAATTCATAGTCCTGGAGCATTTAGGTCCATTATTGTCCCTAGGGGTACACATTTGCTCCAAAAACTGTAAGAGAACAAGTATGTACCCTTGTAAAGGGGTACAATTGGTGTACCTTCGAGGGTACTGCCCCAGTGACGAGCTGTATGACAACATTTTGCACATTATTTCTGACAGTGTATGGGCGCGTTCCAGGCATCCCGTAACTCGTGTTTTCACGACCTTCTGCCCATGAAACTCCCTGTGAACTGGTACCAGATGGTTGTTTTTCTAGTTACAGTTTTTGACGTCACACACACGGAAACAACCATGGCGCCCCCTGTTGATGCTGTACAGACGCTGGTGATTAACAGCGAGAAATAGAAATAAATAGACATAAATAGGCAACGTAAAGTTATTCTGCACATTGTAATCACAACAATACACATACGACTGTGCACTACTACAGGTTATGTTTATTAAATGAGGCCCAAAATATGTCACGGATTAGAAATCGCTAGTATCAGCTAGCACGAGCTAACGTCAACATTAGGGAGCCGCTAACTAATGCTAACACTAGCTAGAAGGGTTTGTCGTTTCTGTCGTGTCCGGAAGTCATGAGTTGTGACTTGAAGTCGTAACTTACAGGCTAAAAATTGTGTCGAAACGCAGCATATTATTGTGATTTTTCAAAATAAACAAAAGCTAATTATACAGTCAGAAAAATATTTTATTAATTATCTACCAGCCTAAACCCTGACTCATATAGAGTGACGATTTCACTACTAGATGCTAATAAAAAAGGCATTTTGTCCTGTTTTTTTTTCTGTATGCTATAATTGAATAATTCCAAACACATTTACAGTAAAAATAAAAAAAATAAAAAGGGTGTGGGTCTGTGATTCAGATGTACAGTAGTTGGACTTCAAAGGAAAGGGCATCTGGGGCTTGGTGCTCCACTGGGTGCTTCCCGAAACATTCAAGAGTGTACCTTTAAGCAGTTTTTCTATCTTAGTATCTACAATCTGTCTTACTGTATACTTTTCAGTAGACTATTCGTACCACTACTGAAGCTTTCCAGCATCACACAGGGGGGTCAAACTCAGTTTCCCAGAGGGCCACACTGGGAAATAAGAATCACATCAAGGGCCAGACATTATTATATTTATTTATTCACATGCTTTTATTTAATCGAAAAAGTCAAACATCTTTGACTGTATTACTGCATGTCTCATATACTCTTCTCACTTACAGCTCGGTCAACATAAAGCCCCAAAAAAAGTAACTTAGCCACCAAAGAAGAAAGGTCGAAAAAAGTTGGAAAACGCGCTAAAAAAAACGTTGGAAAAAGTTGAAAAAACATTGAAAAAAAGTGCCAAAAGCGTCGACAAAAGTGCCAAAAACTTCAGAAAAACTGACAAAAACTATGTGGGCCAAAATTGATTATGAACCTAAATTGTTATGAGGGCCGGATCTAAGTCTGCAAGGGCTAGATTTGGGCCGCGAGCCTCGAGTTTGACACGTGTGATTTTTTTATATCAGAAATATGGGTTTCTTACAACCAAATCTCCCCAAAATAACTTGGATGCATGCACGTACATTGGATGGAACCCAGACAACTTTCCTTGCAGGTAGATTTAATACTTCCATTTCATAGCATATCGGAAAAAAATGCTTAAGAGGTTTTCAAAAACAGTATCCTAATTAAACTTGGCCATCAACCAGTCTGTGATTCACTCAACGTCCTCTGATCTTAACTATTAGTCAAAATAACTCTTATATTTTAAACTAAAAAATTAGGTATGATGTCATTTAAATTAGGTTTATTGACCATGAATTAAAAAAAAGTGACAAAAACATTTTAAAAAAATCGTCAAAAACAGTAAAAAGAAACTTTCCTGGTCAACGGGAAGACAACACAAGGGTTAAAGTATATTAATAAGAACACCTAATGAGAATATTTTACAGTTTCATCAAGGGGTTTCATCCAGGTGACTTGATTTATGGCCTGGGACAGCAGGGGGGTGGTGTGACGTGTGAGGAGATCAGATTCTGCTTATGGCTCCAGAAATGTCAGTGCTGTGTTCTGGTGAACCGACAGCTGAGACCAAATCAATGAGACAGTATAGGGCGGTAACAGGAAAAACACACCACAAGTCACTGTGCTGCTCATTCACTCATACATTGTTAATGGGTTCAGTTTTGTGCATCTAAAAACAAGCTGTCCTCAACCTTTTTTTTTTTGCACAATTATGCGGTGAAATAAGAATATAAATCAACTATTGAAATTTTTAGGGTGCAAAAAATGATCTTATATTATACCTGAAGCAGCTGAACTGAGAGTCCAGCCCATTAAATAAGTTAAGGCAAGGCAGCTTTATTTATATAGCACATTTCAGCAACAGGGCAATTCAAAGTGCTTTACATAAAACATGAAAGAGCAGTTATAAAACAATTAAAACAATTTAAAAGACAAGAATAATAAGAATTTAAAGAACTGAGAGATAAAATATGCGAATAAAGAGCAGTTAAAACAGTTAAACATATAAAAGCAGATAAAATAGGTTAGTTGAAAAAAGGACCAATATGTCAGACATCTCAAGTAGACCTTAGTGGTCCCCTAATACTGTATCTGAAGTCTCTTTTATATAGACCTTAGTGGTCCCCTAATACTGTATCTGAAGTCTCTTTTATATAGACCTTAGTGGTCCCCTAATACTGTATCTGAAGTCTCTTTTACATAGACCTTAGTGGTCCCCTAATACTGTATCTGAAGTCTCTTTTACATAGACCTTAGTGGTCCCCTAATACTGTATCTGAAGTCTCTTTTACATAGACCTTAGTGGTCCCCTAATACTGTATCTGAAGTCTCTTTTATATAGACCTTAGTGGTCCCCTAATACTGTATCTGAAGTCTCTTTTATATAGACCTTAGTGGTCCCCTAATACTGTATCTGAAGTCTCTTTTATATAGGCCTTAGTGGTCCCCTAATACTGTATCTGAAGTCTCTTTTATATAGACCTTAGTGGTCCCCTAATACTGTATCTGAAGTCTCTTTTATATAGACCTTAGTGGTCCCCTAATACTGTATCTGAAGTCTCTTTTATATAGACCTTAGTGGTCCCCTAATACTGTATCTGAAGTCTCTTTTATATAGACCTTAGTGGTCCCCTAATACTGTATCTGAAGTCTCTTTTATATAGGCCTTAGTGGTCCCCTAATACTGTATCTGAAGTCTCTTTTATATAGACCTTAGTGGTCCCCTAATACTGTATCTGAAGTCTCTTTTACATAGACCTTAGTGGTCCCCTAATACTGTATCTGAAGTCTCTTTTACATAGACCTTAGTGGTCCCCTAATACTGTATCTGAAGTCTCTTTTACATAGACCTTAGTGGTCCCCTAATACTGTATCTGAAGTCTCTTTTACATAGACCTTAGTGGTCCCCTAATACTGTCACAAATGCGACAAAAACGTCTGAAAAAGTGGCGAAAATGCTGACAAAAAGAGCCAGAAGCGTTGGCAAAAGTGACAAAAACTTCAGATGAAGGTTCTCTTTGTGTCAGGATTACAAGTGTTACTGTACTCAACCTGGTCCTGGTCTCGATCACGTCAGGGTCATGGTATAGATCCTGGTCCTCATCCCTGCAGTCATGCCCAGCCCTCCCGCAGAGCAAGCAGGGCACCAGCTGTCACTGATGCACTAACAGTCGGACTATTATTTAAGATTTAACAGCATCTTACTGGCTTTAGCCTCTTAGCCCTGTTTGACATCGATGCACCAGTTAGGCAGAGCCTGCGTGTTGGTAAAAAGCACATTTCTAAAAGATTAATTCCATCCAAACATTTTTATAAATGCTGTGGTCTGTTTATGTTATGTTTGCTCATCTCACCATTATTATTGAATTGTCTAATTTAGTTACACGTGAAGCACTTTGTAGCATTGCTTTTGAGTGTATTATTCATAGAAATAGATTAGATTATATTAAACTTTACTGTCATTGTGCTGAGTACAAGTACAAAGACAACAAAATGCAGGTTGCGTCTAACCAGAAGTGCAAAAAAAGCAAAAAAGGGCAATGTGATATACAAGTATAGACAGGAGAAGTGGTGCATAGACAGGACAAGAGATATATTATAGTGTTATAAGAGAAGAATAACTATGGTTATGTAATATGAACAGTGTATGAACAACATTGCAGTAGCAGTGACATTATAATAGTAGTAAGAATAATATAGATGTATGCAGTGTATTAGCAGAATATATTATAAGAAAAACTGAATAAATATGGATATTCTGCATGAACCATATAGACAGATACTGTATATGGAGTATTTACAGCTATGTGCAGTGTGGTAAAATTATTACAATAAATGTAAAGTTCTTATATTGCACTTAACAACTACTTAAAGTGCTTTTACATAGTACAGGAACCATTCATCATTCACACACTGCAGCTGAGGCTGCCGATAAACATTCACACACATTTAAACTCTGATGGAGCAGCATTGGGGGAAAGTTTGGGGACAGCTTCTTGCCCAAGGATGACACTCCGACATGGGTAGGGCCAGGGATCGAACCACCAACCTTCCTGTCTTATTGGAAGGCGACCTGACCCTACCACTGAGCCACAGCCACCCCAATAGCATCACCACAAATAAAACAACAAATAAAATTGATTGGTTATTACTATTATTATTTCAGCAGTAAGGATATTTTGCATGTTAAAGTTCTAATGATGCAATGGGCGGTTGTGTTATATTGAATATTCCATTGACATCTCTCCATTAGTGCCTCTAGGTCCTGGGCATGTGTGTATGTGTGTGTAGTTCAGGCCTGTGTGTAATGTTGCAGGATCAATCTGAATCTTAATCTTATATGGGACTTGATGTGGGATTGTTTTCTCATATATATTTATTGTTGAATTTTGTATTAATTAATTAATTTGCTTATCTATTTAGGCTATACAGTACAGGCCAAAAGTTTGGACACACCTTCTCATTCAATGTGTTTCCTTTTTATTTTCATGACTATTTACATTGTAGATTCTCACTGAAGGCATCAAAACTATGAATGAACACATATGGAATTATGTACTTAACAAAAAAGTGTGAAATAACTGAAAACATGTCTTATATTTTAGATTCTTCAAAGTAGCCACCCTTTGCTTTTTTATTAATAAGGGAAATAATTCCACTAATGAACCCTGACAAAGCACACCTGTGAAGGTAAAACCATTTCAGGTGACTACCTCATGAAGCTCATTGAGAGAACACCAAGGGTTTGCAGAGTTATCAAAAAAAGCAAAGGGGGGCTACTTTGAAGAATCTAAAATATAAGACATGTTTTCAGTTATTTCACACTTTTTTGTTAAGTACATAATTCCATATGTGTTCATTCATAGTTTTGATGCCTTCAGTGAGAATCTACAATGTAAATAGTCATGAAAATAAAAAGGAAACGTGTGTCCAAACTTTTGGCCTGTACTGCATATATATATATATATATATATATATATATATATATATATATATATATATATGTATATATCATACAGAACATATAGAAAATACCAATTAGTTTGGAACTAATTATTGTATTTACTATTAGTAATACAGTAGCCTATTAGTCATTTAGCAAATATCAGTTACATTTATGTAAATCAATCAGATTGATTTGCATACTCAGATAATCTGTAGATTTGTGTGTCACAACTTGGGTCAACAGGGTGTGTACCCCTTCCTTCTGTGAGCACCCCCACTCTGTTTCATCCATCTGTTTGCTCCATTATGGAGCTATTAAAGGATTTAGATAAAGCTGATTTACCGCCTTGCTCCTGACTCGGACTGAGTGCTGTAATTAAACAAGTAATTAATTCAATGATGTGAGTGAAGGCCCAGACACACCAATCAGACGGCCGACTGTCGGCAGTAAAGCCAGTCGGACTGATCAGGCTCCTCGAGTTGGTCCAAAAAGTTCCTCAGAACTCACCGAAGAGACGAGACCTAATATATCTCCATAACAGCAGGCCAGTACTCTGCTGCTCATTCAACCTTGGCCTTGAGTATTGACCTTTAAATAAAAGCATGGGCGTAATTTATAGGGGTTATAATCAAAACTGGCCAGTGCAACCCACCACAAAAAACATTTTATAATTTCCTTTAAATAAATAAAGACATTTGCACCATAAATTGATGCAGAAAAATTCACCAGAATGTAGAAAATAAAGTGTTTGACGTACAAATTTTCAATTTTGGTCAAAAGTGGAGATCTCAACCCCTTCCCCCAGTGTTGAACCCAAAGTTACATCCTTGCATTAAAGACACCTTTAATCCTGTCTCTATGAGTCTCGTGTTTAGTTTCTGTGTTTTTGTTGATTTTAAGATTATTTTTGGGGCATTTTTGGCCTTTAATTGATATGACAGGTTGTATGTAGACAGGAAAAAGGGGGAGAGAGAGGTGGAAAGACACGCAGCAAAGGGCCGAATCGAACTTAGGGCAGCTGCGGTAAGGACTGAGTCTTGGTGCATGGGGCACACGCGCTACCATAACAGCAGGCGGCACTAATCTGTATTGGCGCCCAAAAAATTAACACCGGCAGCTGATTGGACGAACGCGTCACATCGAGTCTGGCTTCTCCCGAATTTCAAAGCCAGACCATAATGGTGGCTCGTACAGAATACGATATCAAGCTCACAGATGTATGGACCCACAAATACATGACTCAAGTACGTAAAATGCCAAAAGTTTATTAAGACAGTCAGAAAAAGCTTACTGGCAACAGTGTCCAAAACAGCAGGCAAAAGGGAAAATCCAAAATACAGGCAGTGGTCAAAATCCAAAGGGAAACAATCAGGAAGATAACTCAGGACACTAAGAAAAATGCTCAAAGGCTGTACTCAGGGGAAGCAGACGATTTCGCACTGGGGTAAAGGGAAGACTTTTTAGTAACATTTAGGATTCTATTCACCCAGTTATTGACATATTACACAAATATATTTCACAGTTTGATACATGAAACGTTAACGTTAGGCTACTGCTCTGCTTTCTGCTCCAGACTCGGCTTAAAGCCATTGTTGTCATATAGCAACCGAGCATCTCTAGACAATTTCAGCTGCACAAGCTCCAAAATAACTAATCAGGCGATATTTAACTCCTAATAAGACTGTAGAGACATTTCTATAGGTAGCAGTATACAGCACTATGTTTAACTCCTAATAAGACTGTAGAGACATGTCTATAGGTAGCAGTATACAGCACTATGTTTAACTCCTAATAAGACTGTAGAGACATGTCTATAGGTAGCAGTATACAGCACTATGTTTAACTCCTAATAAGACTGTAGAGACATGTCTATAGGTATACAGTATGTTTACTCCTAATAAGACTGTAGAGACATGTTTAACTCCTAATAAGACTGTAGAGACATGTCTATAGGTAGCAGTATACAGAGCTATGTGTACCACTTCTTCATTTGGTTACAACAACAACAAAAGTGCTTAAAACTACGAGTTAGCGTAGAGTAGCATTATCAGCTGAATAGCTTATTAGCGCAGGGGCTAATGGATCAAGTGATGTATCTCGTAAGTTACCCCACTAATAATGGCCGAAATGATACCAAAGGTCTACACTAGTACAAATAGGTTATGCACTCATAAAACAATGGATTTTAAAGTTTGTAAGTACACCAGAAGTTTATGTAAATAACACTTGCCTGCTGGCTTCTGCTCTCTGTTGTTGCTGCTGCCGGCAGTAAGACGAGTGCTTAGGGACCGTCTAGAAATTACAACACCGAAAAGAGATACAACAAAAATATTTATTAATTTAACTTTTTTTTTTTTAAGTAACTGCTGTAGTATAACTAGCAGGAGACAAGTAATAACTGAGATAAGTTTGGAGACATTACCTTATTTAATCATTAAATTAATGAATATTTTTGTTGTATCTCTTTTCGGTGTAGTAATTTCTAGATGGTCCCTAAGCACTCGTCTAACTGCAGGTAGCAGCAGCAGAGAGCAGAAGAGAGCAGGCAAGTGTTCATAAACTTCTGGTGTACTTACAAACTTTCCAATCCATCGTTTTATGAGTGCATAACCTATTTGTACTAATGTAGACGTTTGGTATCATTTCGGGCATTATTAGTGGGGTAACTTACAAGATACATCACTGGATCCATTAGCCCCTGCGCTAATAAGCTATTCAGCTGATAACGCTGCTCTATGCTAACTCTCCCAATGTTAGACCCCGGTGAAAAAAGCTTCTGAGGGGGTGTTTGGCTCGAGGTCATGGTGCAAAGAACCCTAGGGTGAAATTACTCCCAACCATCGCTTTAAAGCCTCCTCCTCCTCTCACCGACTTCTCCAGGTGCGTCAGGGCCTTTATTACGCTCAGTGTTGAGGATGTGAACGATGCAGATCCACAAGACTAGGTGTCAATACTTAATATCTTTAAATATGATCCAAATTTCAGTGAGGAAAACACAAGGGACTGCACAGTTAGATTTCAAAGCTGCATGACCTAAAAAGTGCAGTGATATCTTTTTAAAAAGAATGAAATAAAAATGAAAAAGGGTCACAAATTCCTGTTCTGTTGTAACTGTAACTCTGTAAGCCCGTTTGAGATTGAAATTTGAATAACACCACCAGGGGTGGGTTCTAGGATCACACCTTTAGGACGGCTCAGCCCCTGAACGAAATACCTACTTGTTAAATATAATAGTGAATATCAAACAATACCGTCTTTACAAACAATATACTGAACATCGATTAAATCCCACAAAAAGGCCACAAAAACAAGTATTTTATAATATCAGATGCCAGTAGCCTAACATTTCCAAATGTATTAAAGGTGCTGTAGGTAGGATTGTGAAGATCCAGGAAATTTTAACATCAATAACTTCTCAGTCTCTCCCCCCTTTCTGCTAAAGCCCAATACTGTCTCCTAAGCCCCTCCCCCAACAAGGGAGAAACAATGCGTGTACATGAGCAGTGATTGACACGCAGTTAGACACTCCCCCTGGCCCTGATTGGTGCATCTGAACAGTTAGACACTCCCCCTGGCCCTGATTGGTGCATCTGAACAGTTAGACACTCCCCTGGCCCTGATTGGTGCATCTGAACAGTTAGACACTCCCCCTGGCCCTGATTGGTGCATCTGAACAGTTAGACACTCCCCCTGGCCCTGATTGGTGCATCTGAACAGTTAGATAGTTCCCCTGGCCCTGATTGGTGCATCTGAACAGTTAGACACTCCCCCTGGCCCTGATTGGTGCATCTGAACAGTTAGATAGCTCCCCCTGGCCCTGATTGGTGCATCTGAACAGTTAGATAGCTCCCCCTGGCCCTGATTGGTGCATCTGAACAGTTAGATAGCTCCCCTGGCCCTGATTGGTGCATCTGAACAGTTAGACACTCCCCCTGGCCCTGATTGGTGCATCTGATTTTTGTAAATCTCACTACAAGCTGTAGGTGGAGCCAGAGGAGCTGGATTTATTTTATTGACCTGCTTCATGTAGTTCTACTGGGACATAGGGTCAGTTTCAGCAGAAAAGTAGTTTAATAAGTCTTACCTACTGCAGCTTTAACACTATGATGGAGTCACGGCAATAATGACCAATTTGACACAATGTTCTAACATTCAGCAATTTTAGTTGCTCACGTTTCAATCTGCTATGTTGACTTAAAAAAGTAAAAAATCTGACTTATCTCATAATTATTTGACTTTTTTTGTCTCATTATTTGCTTATATATGTTGATATATTCTGTTAGCCTATATCATACTACATTTATATTATACTTTACTACATTTTACTGTTTTTATACCCATTCTATTCTGATTTAATATTTGATACTCTATTCTACCCTATCCTCTGAGGATCAATACAAGTCAACGTTATCTTATTATGATTTAGAATATTATTATCTCGCAATTTTGACTGTAAAAGTAAAACATTTGGTTTAAAACATAATCGTTTAGTGGCCGGGTTGGCTCAGACATCAAAAATCATACAGAACATGTAGTCGTTTATGCAGGTTTATGCATTGACGCAGAGGTCCAGGGTTCGAGTCCGACCTGTGACGATTTCCTGCATGTCTTCCACATGGATTTTTTGTTTTTATTGACAAAAAAGCACCAACATACAACTAACTCTCGTTGGGGAAAAGATATAATGCGTATATACAGTACATACAATACAAATGTTGTCAATGTACAAGAAAGAATTAAAGTCAAAAGCAAAAAGGCTAGAGAAAATAAAATTAACATTTAATGACTTTGGGTCAAATTGACCCGTTTTCAATTTTTGTTTTGTATCAGAAAATATGGGACGTAGAAATAAGCGCTGAAAATGTGTGGAAGAAACATTTTACAATTTAAAACGTTGGAAAAAAAGCAAAAACTAAAATTCAAGGTTCATGGGAAGACTGCACGAGGAGAGACTAATCAAAACCATAGTTTCCTAAATCTGTCACTACACATTTTCCTTGCAATCTTAGAGAGTAGATTTTATCTTTTTCAGTGAGGAAAGAAACAATTTAAAGCTGTCTTCCCAATGGAGGTCTTACCGTGCGTTCGTGGACATCGGAAACACGTTTTTCCGAGTGGAAACGTCACCATTCACGTAACATCCTGTTGGGAATCAGAGGTGGGAAACTCGGGCTGCATTTTGCTGACCGAGTTCCCCAGTTGGTGACGCGTTGTTGACAACTGACGTTAGGTGGAGGCGACTTTGGTTCACTGAACATATTTCAATGATAATAAACTCTTTATTTTGGACAAACTCCTCTGCCAAGAAACATACACAGACATAATATGTTTCAGATTATTCATAAATAGGCCTATGTATCAAAAAACAACACATTATCCGTGTCTTTTCACGTTGGTTGTCCTGCAGATAACACAAACACACACCTGGTGATGTGCTGTTTGGATGATAAGAAAACAGCAGAAAATCTTTAGTTATTGTGGCCTCCATGTTTTCACCACCTGATGCTCTCGGCTACGGTCATGCTATAAGTTGTTATGCCAAACGCCGAATATAACAGAAGAAGAAGAACACGCATCCCGACCATGTGAAGGCCAAGGGGGGTAAGCTTTGCTTCAGAACTCGAACCTCTTATGGCGCCATTTTGTTGCTACCTGGCCATCACCTCCCGTTAGCATCCCATTGACTCCCATTCATTCTGACGTCACTTTGACAGAGAATAACTTTACATCTGAAGCGTTTAAAGACTCTATTTCTCCGATGTTTATTTCTAAAGAAACACGACAATGTATAAAAGGCTCCATTACCTTGTAGCTCAAGTTATGGCACCGTAGCAGACGCTTTTATAACAATAGGCTAACGATTGGGTCATAACCACGAGACTTACTGTCACACAGTAGAGGAATTACCGTATAGTACAGGAGAAGCTCACAGGCAGTTTGGACTTCCATTATCTGTTTAGGTTTAATTACTAATGTTAACTAGCATGTTAGTGATCAGTAATTACTAATGTTAACTAGCATGTTAGTGATCAGTAATTACTAATGTTAACTAGCATGTTAGTGATCAGTAATTACTAATGTTAACTAGCATGTTAGTGATCAGTAATTACTAATGTTAACTAGCATGTTAGTGATCAGTAATTACTAATGTTAACTATCATGTTAGTGATTAGTAATTACTAATGTTAACTAGCATGTTAGTGATCAGTAATTACTAATGTTAACTAGCATGTTAGTGATCAGTAATTACTAATGTTAACTAGCATGTTAGTGATCAGTAATTACTAATGTTAACTATCATGTTAGTGATTAGTAATTACTAATGTTAACTAGCATGTTAGTGATCAGTAATTACTAATGTTAACTATCATGTTAGTGATCAGTAATTAGCCTGTGTCTATGTTATCTCCTTACATATACCTACACTCTCCGTCTCTGTGAGATTGGGAATGATTGAGATTTCTCTCTCACAGCTACCAGAAGACTTCACACTTTCAGACACGTTGCTCACATCAAATCTACGTCTTCAAGCTCAGTTGGAGGCTGCTCAGTAACACTCAGCCAGCACCGGGAAAGAGACTTCTGATATCCTCCACTGGTCTCAGACCAGAGACACGGGGTCTGCTGGTCCAGTTTATATATACTGTCTATGGCTGCCACCGCTTAGTCGATTAGTCGACTAATCGGTCGTTTTGGTCTCAGTCGACTAAGATTTATTTAGTCCATTAGTCATTTTTTATGCTTATTCATGCTTAATTACTCATTTCCAAGAAACTTCTGATCACATTTATGGTAAACACAAGATTTAAAGTGGTGCTTTTGCAGGATTAATTGTGGAGAAACTCAGTTTTACAGATGGTTAATTAACTACATTTATATTGTGCTTTTCTAGTCTTAACCACCTCTCAAAGCTCACAGCTCTGTCAATTAAATCAACTAATCGATTAGTCGACAAAATCCTATAAGTGTTAGTCGACTAAGAAGTTCTTTAGTCGAGGACAGACCTAATAATGTCTATGGCTGCCAGTCGGAAAAACAACGTAACCAGGGGGGCGGTGCCTGTTATTCCGAGGTGGCATGAACGCAGCATCAGTGCCAGGGGACGACCTTACGTGATGACGTAGCATCTTTCATCGACCACGTCCTACGTACGCTCCTGGCTTCTATGCTAGGTGCTAGCTAACTCAGCAGCTACTTTCTGCAGCTCTGCTCACCGGACACTAACTAACTAACTAACTAACTAACTAGATAATACCAGACAACTTATTTAGAAAAACGTGAACATTTTGCGGAGCATCTAAAGTGTCCGAGTCGGGCCGTCGCCATGGCTCTGCAAGGCCCGGAGGAGCTGGGGGAGCAGGTCGAAGAGTCCGAGGACCTGGACGACCAGGACGCTAGTAGCATCTCCCCGGCCGAGGAGATAACGCTGCCTCCCGGGCCTGGAGGCGACGAGGACCCGGAGGAGGCTCTCCTGCTGCCCTGGGACCGCTTCTCCACCTGGCTGCACTGCATCTGTGTGGTCGGCTTCGACCTGGAGCTGGGGCAGGCTGTGGAGGTGAGGAGGGACAGCCGGGTCATGTTGAACTACAGCGTAGCAACAAACAGAGAAGAGCCGAAGTTAGCCAGTTATTAAAGGCTCAGACTAATTGCTGGACTGGAGCACAAAAACATCTTCATGAAGCTGTTTGTTTGGTTCTCTAGGGCTTTGCAATTAATCGAAATGTAATCGTGATTATGATTTAGGCTCCCAATGATCACAAAAACAGAATAATTGAGAAAAAAACAATTAATTTAGCTCATTACGTTTTGCAAGTAAACTCTTGAATGAATGGAAAAAATAAAGTTTAAATAGGAAAAGTATGAAGGCAAATTTCACAGTTTTTTTTTTTTTTTTTACTGTTGATTTATTTAACCTTTTCCACTGCTTTTTAAGTTCAATAATTGCAAACATCTTTCCAGAAGTCAACGAATAATCTTGTTAAATTATCGTGAAATATTTTTTTTTTTCCATAATTGAGCAACCCTATTCTCTGTTTAGTTTTTCTATGGTTTAACAGTGCTGACATGTATACACACAGTAACGTTACCGATATAGTTAATCTTAGCCAAGGTGAACTGTGTGTGTGTGTGTGTGTGTGTGTGTGTGTGTGTGTGTGTGTGTGTGTGTGTGTGTGTGTGTGTTTTTCCCTGGAGTTAGTCTGTTCCAACAGCCACAGCATTGCTCAGCTACTATCTCACATAGAGGCTTTTTTTGTTCAAAGTCTTCCTCCAACAGAAACGCACATTGAACTTTTTTCAAGCCTTAAATTTAGGGACTTGAGCAAGGCATCTCTGGCATGGAGGGTTTGAATCCAACACCACAAATACCTGTGGTTCTCACAGGTGTTTGGGATGCAATGCAATATGCTATACACAATATACTGCTTAATAAGGTTACTGTGATTTTGGGTTCAGACTCCTTCAAGTATTTCTGTTTCACTTTCTATAATGAACTGAACAACACAGACTGCACAACTTTATTTTTTGGGGCTTTTCCGCCTTCAATGGACAGGACAGCTAGGGGAGAGAGAGAGAGGGGGGGGGAAGACATGCAGGAAATCATCACAGGTCGTACTCGAACCCTGGACCTCTGTGTCGAGGTATAAACCTCTAGGGGTGGGAAAATAATCGATTCTTAGATGCATCGCGATTCGCTCTAGAACGATTCGATGCTCAATTCAGGTAAGTTAATTATCGAAAAAAATAAGAAGAACGAAAACATAGTGAATGGCATGGAAATGTCACTTTATGAAGTTTTTTAACATTAATATTCGTTCCCCCAGCCTGCCTATGGTCCCCCAGTGGCTAGAAATGGTGATAGGTGTAAACCGAGCCCTGGGTACTACAGACTTCAGATACAGTATTAGGGGACCACTAAGGTCTATATAAAAGAGACTTCAGATCCAGTATTAGGGGACCACTAAGGTCTATATAAAAGAGACTTCAGATACAGTATTAGGGGACCACTAAGGTCTATATAAAAGAGACTTCAGATACAGTATTAGAGGACCACTAAGGTCTATATAAAAGAGACTTCAGATACAGTATTAGGGGACCACTAAGGTCTATATAAAAGAGACTTCAGATCCAGTATTAGGGGACCACTAAGGTCTATATAAAAGAGACTTCAGATACAGTATTAGGGGACCACTAAGGTCTATATAAAAGAGACTTCAGATACAGTATTAGAGGACCACTAAGGTCTATATAAAAGAGACTTCAGATACAGTATTAGGGGACCACTAAGGTCTATATAAAAGAGACTTCAGATACAGTATTAGGGGACCACTAAGGTCTATATAAAAGAGACTTCAGATACAGTATTAGGGGACCACTAAGGTCTATATAAAAGCATCTAAAGAGCATCATGTCATGGGACCTTTAAACATGACTGAGCCTCTGGCATGGAAGATTACTGGGAGAGAAGGTGACTTTCACAAGCATGGTTAAGGCTTAAGCATGGAATGACTACACAACAAAAACCTCCAGTAGACAAAATATCTCATTAAAACTTGTGTGTGACACATATATGTCAAAATCTAAGGTTTGTCTAGGAAGTGATTAGCAAACTCTGAGTAGCAAGCTCAGATTTTTCTGTTGCTGGCCCTCAGCTGTGGAACCGACATCAGAAATGCTCCTTCATTTGTGATATCAAAGCCAGGCACAAAACTCACCTTTTTACATTGGCCTTCCCGGCATCTTAATTGTCTTATCCCGCTATGTTTGTAATTATTTGTCTTTTGATGTCGTTTTAGCCTAAATCACTGATTTGTAAGTGTATTTTATTTTATTACCCTGTGGCTAATGCGCTATGGACAGCACTTTGGTCAGTGCAAGCTGTTTTTAAATGTGCTATAGAAATTAACTTTACTTACTTACTAGACATGCACCGATTTCAACTTTCTAGGCCGATTCCCGATTTAGGCCAGCCAAAGATTTCATATTTTCTAACCACTTTACAGCACACGCACATATTTATTTTCTATCTTTAATAGAACATGTGTTGAACAGATAATGGATCACTATAAAATAGAACTATATAATCGAATCATGAGGTGCCAACAGATTCCCACCCTTATAAACCTCCTATGTCTATATGCGCCCGCTCCACCCACCGAGCCACCGAGTGCACAACTTTGTTTTTTATTAGAACAGTTTGTCATTTTGATTTACTGATTGGATAAAGTCATTTTGTAAATAAACATCAGAATGACCAGGGCAGGCAGATGATTGTGTCTTTCTTCTATAAAATGTCAGCGTGAAAAACGGGGTCAAAAAAGAAAAGCTGTTCAGTTTACACAGATATCAAAAGTGTTGTTGATTTTAAGTTTTTTTGTCAATCTGTAGCATGAACCAAAATCTAATAAAAGAGAAAAGTAACAAGACTACAAATGTAGACCAGACATTTGAACCTTTAGTACTTCACTGATTTTGAGACTTTGGACACATTGATCATTTTATAATTTGTATTGATTCCCCACTGGGCTGTAGTCAAATTACAATTTACACTCTGTTTGTTAGAAATCACTACACACAGGCCTGAACTAAATATATATATACACACACACACACACACACACACACACGCTCAGGACCTATTCATGCACAAATGGAGAGATGTCAGAGTGAGTGGGCTGCCAGTGCAGGACCAGCACTTTGGCATTGCCCAGGAGGTGAACCAGCATTTATTTAATACATTATTTAAACTGTACAGTGCAGTGATCACACAACAAAGGGTAAATAGTGTAAGCTACGGTAAGTAATTTACCCAGTGACATTAGAGAGACAAATACATGTTGGTTAAAGATGTCCCAAGTTTTAAAAACCTGTAATGAAAATGTGCTGATGTTTAGTTTGTTGATGAGCTCCTGCTGTGTGGTAACTGTGTTTACGTCTCTTCCAGGTTATTTACCCGCACCATTCCAAACTGTCAGAGAAAGAGGTGAGTCAGACTGACCGGGTGTGATTTTGAAGAATTTTATATATATATATATATATATATATATATATATATATATATATATATATATATAAAATTTTTATATATATATATATATATATATATATATATATATATATATATATATATATATATATACAGGGGGAAATAAGTATTTGACCCCTTGCTGATTTTGCAGGTTTGCCCACTTACAAAGAATGCAAAAATCTACAATTGTAATCATATGTACATTCTAACAGTGAAAGACAGAATCCCAAAGAAAATTCCAGAAAATCACATCATATGAATTTATTAAAATTGATAACCATCTGATGAGGAAAAACAAGTATTTGACCCCTGGACAAACAGCATGTTAATATTTTGTAGAAAAGCCATTATTGGCCAGCACAGATGTCAAACGGTTTTTATAGTTGGTGACAAGGTTTGTGCACATTTCGGCAGGGATGTTGGCCCACTCCTCCCTGCAGACAGCCTCCAAATCATTCAGGTTCCGAGGTTGTCGCCTGGCAACTCGAATTTTAAGCTCCCTCCAAAGATTTTCAATCGGATTCAGGTCTGGAGACTGGCTAGGCCACTCCAGAACCTTGATGTGCTTCTTCTTCAGCCACTCTTTTGTTGCTTTGGCGGTGTGCTTAGGGTCGTTGTCGTGCTGAAACACCCATCCTCGACCCATCTTCAGCTCTCTCACTGAGGGAAGGAGATGTCGGTCCAGAATTCCACGATACATGGCCCCGTCCATCCTCCCCTCAATACGATGGAGTTGTCCCGTCCCCTTGGCTGAAAAGCACCCCCAAAGCATGATGTTGCCACCACCATGCTTGACGGTGGGGATGGTGTTCTTTGGGTTGTACTCGGTGTTCTTTGCCCTCCAAACACGACGAGTTGAGTTGAGGCCAAAAAGTTCTATTTTGGTCTCATCTGACCACATCACCTTCTTCCAGGCCTCTTCTGAGTCGTCCAGGTGGTGAATGGCGAACTTCATGCGGGCCTGTACATGTTTCTTCTTGAGCAGGGGGACCTTGCGTGCGCTGCAGGATTTCAATCCATGACGGCGTAGTGTGTTACCAACCGTTTCTTTTGTAACTGTGGTCCCAGCTGCCTTCAGTTGATTCATCAGTTCCCCCTTGTGGTTTTGGGATGATTCCTCACTGTTCGCATGATCAGGGACACCCCACGAGGCAAGATCTTGTGTGGAGGCCCAGACCGAGGGAGGTTGGCGGTGGTGTGGTGCTTCTTCCATTTCCTGATAACTGCACCGACAGTTGATCTTTTCTCTCCAAGTTGCTTTCCGATTCTCTTGTAGCCCATCCCAGCCTTGTGCAGATCAACAATCTTGTCCCTGATGTCCGTGAGAAAGCTCTTTGGTCTTGCCCATGGTGGTGATGTTGGATGCTGGTTGTTTGGGTGTTCACAGGTGTCTTTTATACAGGTAACGAGGTGAGGCAGGTATATTTGATGTAGATAATTGGTTCGGATTGGGGCTGTGTCTTAAAGAAAGACTAACTGGCTTGTAGGAGCCAGAATACTTGCTGTTTGTCCAGGGGGTCAAATACTTGTTTTTCCTCATCAGATGGTTATCAATTTTAATAAATTCATATGATGTGATTTTCTGGAATTTTCTTTGGGATTCTGTCTTTCACTGTTAGAATGTACATATGATTAAAATTGTAGATTTTTGCATTCTTTGTAAGTGGGCAAACCTGCAAAATCAGCAAGGGGTCAAATACTTATTTCCCCCACTGTATATATATATATATATATATCTAAAATACAGTACAGGCCAAAAGATTTTTTACTTTTAGCTGGCAGAAGTTACAGGAGAACAGATATTGTGTGATATGACATATAATGAAAGCAATAATCATTGTGTAGGTACCCTCACCCTCATCTATCCTACATTCAAGAGTTTATGGCGAGAAGAAAAAAAAAACCTAAGTTTCCCGTCACTTCGGCTTTGCGCATGAGCATGGACATGGAGCTGAGGTGGACGTGGACACATTAACGTTAACGCTGCAGTGTTTACCATTGCACGTTAGCCTAGCAGCTAGCGGAGTTTCCTTCTGCTTATAGCTTAATCCTGACACAACCAAACGGTTAAATCTCAGCCTGCATGCACGTTTTGTAGCCTAACCAGAGCAGCTTATATTGGTTATCTTAGACAGAAGACCACTGTGCTGCGAAGTGTCTGCCCTCGGCATTGTCGGCAAACCTTTTTTTTTCTTTTTACTTTATTGACAATAGAGCTTTCTGAACTGTCTGTGGAATAGATCAACGGAGAGGAGAGAAAGCAGAGTGGCCATAAATGACAGCAAAACACAGTAAAGACTTGAGCTGAAATGGAAACACTGTGCTATGGGTTGAAAACCTGAAAACATGTCTTATATTTTAGATTCTTCAAAGTAGCCACCCTTTGCTTTTTTTGATAACTCTGCAAACCCTTGGTGTTCTCTCAATGAGCTTCATGAGGTAGTCACCTGAAATGGTTTTACCTTCACAGGTGTGCCTTGTCAGGGTTAATTAGTGGAATTATTTCCCTTATTAATAAAAAAGCAAAGGGTGGCTACTTTGAAGAATCTAAAATATAAGACATGTTTTCAGTTATTTCACACTTTTTTGTTAAGTACATAATTCCATAATTCGTGTTCATTCATAGTTTTGATGCCTTCAGTGAGAATCTACAATGTAAATAGTCATGAAAATAAAAAGGAAACACATTGAATGAGAAGGTGTGTCCAAACTTTTGGCCTGTACTGTACATCCACTGTAGTGGATATTTGAGTTTCATTTCTCTCCTTGGAATCTTTTGTGCAAGTCTCTTAATTCCTGCTGTACTGTACAGAGGACATCCTGGGCTTTTCAGTGATGTGTTATTTGATTGGCTGGGAGGCCGGGAACCGCCTCTATCTTTCAATCCAAAATGGACGGCATAGGAACAAGCACATTTTATGGAAAGATAAGAGATGAGTCAAATATTGTTTGTCTGTGGTTTTGTTACTATGATAATCATATATTTTCTTGTTCATTAAGGTGTTAGGAATCATATATTGAGTTCTGATAGAAACTACATTATGTATCTTTTGAAAAATTTCCCATTTTATGAATGTCAATTATAGTGGACATCAGGACTATCTTCATGTAAATAATGACTCCACATCTACCACATTTGTCTGTTTTTGTACTCAAATGATCCTGTTGTCCACTACAGGGGACATTCTTTAAATAAATAAAAATTTAAATTGTAGGATTTTCTTTTTTTTTACCTTAAACAGGTATGGAATCACAAAAAATATGATTAGGAAAAAAAAAAAGAATACAAAAGGCTACATAAATACAGATTCAAAAACAGATTACAGTGGGGGAAATAAGTATTTGACCCCTTGCTGATTTTGCAGGTTTGCCCACTTACAAAGAATGCAAAAATCTACAATTTTAATCATATGTACATTCTAACAGTGAGAGACAGAATCCCAAAGAAAATTCCAGAAAATCACATCATATGAATTTATTAAAATTGATAACCATCTGATGAGGAAAAACAAGTATTTGACCCCCTGGACAAACAGCATGTTAATATTTTGTAGAAAAGCCATTATTGGCCAGCACAGATGTCAAACGGTTTTTATAGTTGGTGACAAGGTTTGTGCACATTTCGGCAGGGATGTTGGCCCACTCCTCCCTGCAGACAGCCTCCAAATCATTCAGGTTCCGAGGTTGTCGCCTGGCAACTCGAATTTTAAGCTCCCTCCAAAGATTTTCAATCGGATCAAGGTCTGGAGACTGGCTAGGCCACTCCAGAACCTTGATGTGCTTCTTCTTCAGCCACTCTTTTGTTGCTTTGGCGGTGTGCTTAGGGTCGTTGTCGTGCTGAAACACCCATCCTCGACCCATCTTCAGGTCTCTCACTGAGGGAAGGAGATGTCGGTCCAGAATTCCACGATACATGGCCCCGTCCATCCTCCCCTCAATACGATGGAGTTGTCCCGTCCCCTTGGCTGAAAAGCACCCCCAAAGCATGATGTTGCCACCACCATGCTTGACGGTGGGGATGGTGTTCTTTGGGTTGTACTCGGTGTTCTTTGCCCTCCAAACACGACGAGTTGAGTTGAGGCCAAAAAGTTCTATTTTGGTCTCATCTGACCACATCACCTTCTTCCAGGCCTCTTCTGAGTCGTCCAGGTGGTGAATGGCGAACTTCATGCGGGCCTGTACATGTTTCTTCTTGAGCAGGGGGACCTTGCGTGCGCTGCAGGATTTCAATCCATGATGGCGTAATGTGTTACCAACCGTTTCTTTTGTAACTGTGGTCCCAGCTGCCTTCAGTTGATTCATCAGTTCCCCCCTTGTGGTTTTGGGATGATTCCTCACCGTTTGCATGATCAGGGACACCCCACGAGGCAAGATCTTGTGTGGAGGCCCAGACCGAGGGAGGTTGGCGGTGGTGTGGTGCTTCTTCCATTTCCTGATAACTGCACCGACAGTTGATCTTTTCTCTCCAAGTTGCTTTCCGATTCTCTTGTAGCCCATCCCAGCCTTGTGCAGATCAACAATCTTATCCCTGATGTCCGTAGAAAGCTCTTTGGTCTTGCCCATGGTGGTGATGTTGGATGCTGGTTGTTTGGGTGTTGACAGGTGTCTTTTATACAGGTAACGAGGTGAGGCACATATTTGATGTAGATAATTGGTTCGGATTGGGGCTGTGTCTTAAAGAAAGACTAACTGGCTTGTAGGAGCCAGAATACTTGCTGTTTGTCCAGGGGGTCAAATACTTGTTTTTCCTCATCAGATGGTTATCAATTTTAATAAATTCATATGATGTGATTTTCTGGAATTTTCTTTGGGATTCTGTCTTTCACTGTTAGAATGTACATATGATTACAATTGTAGATTTTTGCATTCTTTGTAAGTGGGCAAACCTGCAAAATCAGCAAGGGGTCAAATACTTATTTCCCCCACTGTAAGTAGGCATTACAAAGCTGGCGCAAAGTGGTATAAGTAAGTTGATGGATATGCGAGAGTGATATGGTAATAACACAATATAAATGAATAGACATTTTAGATCACATGTGTCAAACTCGAGGCCCGTGGGCCAAGTTTTGGCCCCTGGCAGGTTTTGATCCGGCCCGTTTATCAGTTTAGGTTCACAATAAATTTTGGCCGGCCTACTTTTTGTAGCTTTTTCAATGTTTTGTCGCTTTCTCTGAAGTTTTTGTCACTTTTGCAGACGCTTTTGGGGCCCTTTGGCCACTTCTTCTGAAGTTTTTGGGGCCTTTTCTGGTGTTTTTTCTAATGTTGATGTTGCTTTTTTTGAAATTTTTCATCGTCGCTTCTGTGCTTTGATGGCAAAGTTACTTTTTTGGGACTTTATGTTGATCAAACTGTCAGAGAGAAAGCCACATGAGACCCGCAATAATCCAGTAAAAGATCCTTGACTTTTTCGATGAAAGAAAAGCATGTGAATAAACTAAACATGTCTGGCCCTTGATGTGATTCTTAGTTTCCAGTGTGGCCCTCTGGGAAACTGAGTTTGACACCTCTGGTCTTTATAAATGCTGAAATGTAGTAAAGAGTATTATTAGAGTAATATACAGTTAGTGCAAATTGTGGTCTAGTAGTGTTGTAGGTCAGTAGATGTGCAGAAAGTGTAACAATCCATCCATCCTATCTGTTGTGTGTCACTGAATCAACCTGAGATGACATGATAAAGAGAGACTAAAACAAGCTAAATCTTTTTCTCTTTCAGAAAACAAGCATCTGCTACCTTTCCTTTCCTGACTCCAACTCGGGTGAGTTCCTGTTCCAGCCTTTTTGTGTCAGATTTAGGGCTGGGTTGTGCTAGAAAAGAACAGTACGTTCCCGCGACAGCTGTTGAGAGCAGCCACGCTCGGAAGGTAGTAGGTCTGCCACCTCTTAGTCGATTAGCCGACTAATCGGTCGTTTTGGTCTTAGTCGACTAAGATTTCTTTAGTCCATTAGTCATTTTTTATGCTTATTCATGCTTAATTACTTATTTCCAAGAAACTCATGAGCACATTTATGGTAAACAGAAGATTTAAAGTGGTGCTTTTGCAGGATTAATTGTGGAGAAACTCAGTTTTACAGATGGTTAATTAACTACATTTATATTGTGCTTTTCTAGTCTTAACCACCTCTCAAAGCTCACAGCTCTGTCAATTAAATCAACTAATCGATTAGTCGACAAAATCCTATAAGTGTTAGTCGACTAAGGAGTTCTTTAGTTGAGGACAGCCCTAATACTGTCTATGGCTGCCAGTCGGAAAAACAACGTAACCAGGGGGGCGGTGCCTGTTATTCTGATCTGTAGTCTCTGTAGTATCTGAAGTCTCTTATATATAGACCTTAGTGGTCCCCTAATACTGTATCTGAAGTCTCTTTTATATAGACCTTAGTGGTTCCCTAATACTGTATCTGAAGTCTCTTTTATATAGACCTTAGTGGTCCCCTAATACTGTATCTGAAGTCTCTTTTATATAGACCTTAGTGGTCCCCTAATACTGTATCTGAAGTCTCTTTTATATAGACCTTAGTGGTCCCCTAATACTGTATCTGAAGTCTCTTTTATATAGACCTTAGTGGTCCCCTAATACTGTATCTGAAGTCTCTTTTATATAGACCTTAGTGGTCCCCTAATACTGTATCTGAAGTCTCTTTTATATAGACCTTAGTGGTCCCCTAATACTGTATCTGAAGTCTCTTTTATATAGACCTTAGTGGTCCCCTAATACTCTATCTGAAGTCTCTTTTATATAGACCTTAGTGGTCCCCTAATACTGTATCTGAAGTCTCTTTTATATAGACCTTAGTGGTCCCCTAATACTGTATCTGAAGTCTCTTTTATATAGACCTTAGTGGTCCCCTAATACTGTATCTGAAGTCTCTTTTATATAGACCTTAGTGGTCCCCTAATACTGTATCTGAAGTCTCTTTTATATAGACCTTAGTGGTCCCCTAATACTCTATCTGAAGTCTCTTTTATATAGACCTTAGTGGTCCCCTAATACTCTATCTGAAGTCTCTTTTATATAGACCTTAGTGGTCCCCTAATACTGTATCTGAAGGTAGGGTGAAAAGCCAGCCATCAAAGGCCCTGTTCTGACCTGGTTATAACATCCATCCAAACGAGAATCAAACCACTTATATCTCATGGTCTGATGAAGTGGTGTATGTACGACACGCCAATTCGTATTACATTTTGCCGTGTTATCAAGGCTCCAGACTGCGATCAAATGGTCGCATTTTGCGAACACAATGTGAGAGTGTGCGACTGAATTTTACATCCAGTCGCACATGTCGCGACCAGTAAATTTGGCCCCTTTCTTTACACGTTAAACGTTGAAATTTCGGTACCTGAGAGCATATCTGTCAGAGCTCACACACACACACACACACACACACACACACACACACACACACACACACACACACACACACACACACACACACACACACACACACACACACACACACACGCACGCAGAGCTGCAGACGATGCAAACTACGTCGGCTCTGCAGTTTTGTTGAAGTCACGGTGAGTCACGGAGATGCCGATAAAGTGGTTTAAAGTGTTTACAGTTTTCCATAACTTCAAGCAGACAGAGTTTGCTGCGATATGATATTAACGGCGAGCCGAAAGCGGTTGCCGTGCTGTTGACGTTACACTTCCTCGGAGACGAGCAGCCGGGCACAACAGTGGTTTCTGTGCCCTGGGGACTGACTGACAGGCACCTTTCAGCAACAAGGCAATTAAAAGTGCTTTACATGAAACATTAAAGAGCAATTAATAACTGTCATGATGAAAATAAAACAGGCTAAAATATTATATACAAATACAATAATAAAAATATATATATATATTTATTATTGTCATG